>NW_027496233.1:0-98100 GCF_021521415.1 Bidens hawaiensis | reverse complement strand
CCGTTATATTTGGGATGACTTGTGACAAAAGGTCACTTGTCAACTATGGAGAAAAGTTTGAAGGGCCAGTGGCTTTTGGAAGTGATGAGAATGGTGGAAAATAGTTGGAAAAGGAATTTTAACAAATGGAAAGGTTTCATTTGATAATGTGTTTCATGTTGAAGGTCTCCAGTATAATCTGCTAAGCATATCACAAATGTGTGATAAGGGTTACAAAGTTGGTTTTGATGACTCACACTGTTTCATCTTAAAACCTGAATTTGTAATCCCACCAGAAATGATTATGATGATGGCCCCAAGAAATGGCAACCTATATGAGCTTAATATGAAAGAAGCTGTTTCAAGGGATGGTATATGTTTTGTTTCCAAAACCACTGAAAATGAGTCAAAACTGTGGCATAGGAAATTATGTCATGTGAATCTGAAGAACATCAACAGACTTGTGAAAGGTGAGCATGTAATTGGATTACCTACAAGAGAGTTCAAATTGGAAGATCATTGTAGTTCATGCTAGAAAGGCAAGCAGCACAAATCTTCTCATAAGACAAAGCTCATCAACTCAATAGATCAAGCACTTGAATTACTTCACATGGATCTTTTTGGTCCTGTGAGTGTGCCAAGTATAGGAAAGAAAAGATATTGTCTTGTGATCATTGATGATTACACAAGATATACTTGGGTTTATTTCCTAAGTACAAAGGATGAGACTGCAGAGCTGATTAAGGGCTGTGTGACAATGATTGAGAACAAACTGAATAAGAAAGTTAAAATGATGAAAAGTGATAATGGTACTGAGTTCAAAAATGGAGTCAAGGAAGAATTTTGTACAGAAAAGGGAATATTTCAGCAATTCTCAGCTCCTAGAACTCCTGAACAGAATGGTGTTGCAGAAAGAAGAAACAGGACACTTATTGAAGCTGTAAGAACCATGCTAGTAGATGCAAATCTACCTGTTACATTCTGGGCTGAAGCCATTAATACTGCCTGCTATGTTTAGAATAGGGTACTTATCAACAAAAGGCATAACAAGACACCTTATGAAATTTTCTATAATAGAAAGCCTTACATCAAGTTTTTCAAGCCTTTTGGATGTAAATGTTTTCTTCTGAACACCAGGGATTACTTGAACAAGTTTCAAACAAAATCCTTGGATTGCTTCTTTGTTGGTTATTCTACACACTCAAAAGCATACAGAGTATATGTGAAAGACCATTTGAGTGTTATTGAATCATCTGACATTATCTTTAATGAAAATCAGTTCACCACAGTTGATGGTGCAGCATGGTTGTTTGATCATGAGAAATTGATATGGTCTTTCAAGATTTATCTTGAAGACTTTGATTATTCATTCTACAAGATCAGTGTGATTGAAGAGAAAAAAAAAAGAAAACATTGGACTTAGAAAAGTTGTGGAAGAAGGTTGCTAGTAAAGAAAAGGAGTATACATTTATAAAGGATCCCTCAAGTGATATTGTTGAACAAGTTCAAGACATTGATCAAGAGAACAATCACACTCCAGAACAAGATCATGCAGATGTCAATCAAGACAATCAAGAAGTGCAGATTGATCAAGTTCAGGATAAAGGAAACCCAAGCAACCAAACAAATGAAGAGGAACTGTAGCAACAGCAAGGTTTCAAGATTTGTTTGAAAGATTGAACATGGAAAACAATGGTGCATTCACTTCAAGGCAGAACAATGAAGAAGCACCAGAGTTTCATGATGTTGAAATAGAATTGATCATTAAGGAACCAGAACTCAATGAATCAAATCTTGACACAAATATGTCTGCAGATATGATAGCTCAAACCCCTTATGTTAAAAAGAATCATCTTTCTGAAAACATCATTGGAGATATACATGAAAGAGTTACAAGAAGTCATTCTGAATCTGCAAACATCTGTTTGTACTACTGTTTTCTATCCCAAATAGAACCAAAGAACATTGTTCAAGCTCTAAAAGACAATAGTTGGGTGGAGGCAATGCAAAAGGAGTTGGCATAGTTCAGAGATCTACATGTTTGGGATCTTGTAGATAGGCCAAGAAACAGATATGCAATTGGAACAAAATGGGTTTTTAGAAACCAAAGGGATGAGAGGGGCATAGTGATTAAGTATAAAGCTAGGTTTGTGGCACTGGGATGCCTTCAGGAAGAGGGAATAAACTTTGAGGAAGTCTTTGCACCAGTTGCAAGACTTGAGGCTATCAGGATTTTTCTTGCATATGTTGCCTCAAAGAACATTAGGGTATTCCAACTTGATGTCAAGTCTGCATTCCTAAATGGAAAGATTAATGAAGAGGTGTATGTTACTCAACCTCCAGGTTTTGAGGATCCAATGTATCCAAATAGGGTGTATAAGCTAAATAAAGCCCTATATGGATTGCATCAGGCTCCTAGAGCATGGTATGATGAGTTGTCAAATCATCTTCTTGAAAGTGGTTTCCAAAGGGGAGCCATTAACAAGACACTCTTCTACAAAAGAAAGGTAACAGATTTACTGCTGCTACAAGTCTATGTGGATGATATCATCTTTGGGTCGACCAATGAACAACTGTGTATGGAGTTTGAAGGAGTAATGAAATCCAAATACAGCATGAGCTCTATGGGAGAGATGAACTTCTTTCTGGGACTGCAAGTTCCACAGAAAGCTGATGGGATATTCATTCACCAAATTTAGTATGTGCATGACATCTTGAATAAGTTCAAATGTCATGAACTCAAAATTGCTTCAACTCCAATGGACATAAAAGAAAAGATGATTGCTGATGAAAAGGGGGAGCCTGTGGATGAGCATGAATATAGAGCCAAAATTGGATCCCTGATGTACCTAACTGCTACAAGACCTGACATTATGTATGTTGTTTGTGTATATGCAAGATTCCAGTCAAGTCCAAAAGTTTCTTACATGAATGCAATCAAGAGAATTTTTAGATACTTGAAGGGAAGACCAAACTTGGGGATTTGGTATCCAAAGAACCAGTCTTTTGATTTGATAGCCTACACAGACAGTGATTATGATGGGTGTAACATGAGTAGGAAGTCAACCTCAGGTGGATGTCAATTTCTGGGAGACAGGCTGGTGTCATGGCAATGCAAGAAGAAGACCACTGTGTCCATATCAAATGTAGAAGTTGAATACATTGTTGCATCTGCTTGCTGTGCCCAAGTTCTCTGGATTCAGAACCAAATGTTGGACTATGGTTTGAATTTTCTGAACACTCCTATTTTTATTGATAATACTGCTGCATATTTTACTGTTAAAAATCCAGTTCAACATTCAAAGACTAAGCACATTGAAATCAGACATCACTTCATAAGAGATTGCAGTGAAAAAGGTTTGATTGAGATTAAAAGAGTTGATACAAGTGACAACTTGGCTGACCTATTCACCAAGCCACTTGACAGAACCAGATTCAACTTTCTTTTGAAAGCCCTGGAGATGATCAACTCAGATGAGGTCTGATTGAGGATGTGTTCTTAATGTGTGTCTCTATGTGCTAGTTGATTATGTTATTTGAGGTCACACATACTGAATGTTGAATGAATATGTTTGCATATGTTACCTGTTTAATGTTAACTGATATGTGCTTTAAGTGATTATCTTTTCAACTTAGGTATCATTGATGCTTATGTTTGATATCATTATAAGTAGTGTTTTATATTGTCAAAACTGATATTTGCTTGTCTGATGTCATGATGAAATGTTTGTTTAGGTGTGTTATCTGATCATGTGATATTATTAGGATAGGCTAGACCTTGAATGTTAGTCCTGTCTGCTTGTCTTGATGATGTTTATTATGATTAAGATTTGAATATGTTACAACTGTTTATGTTAAACTTAGTTTTTATGTCAAAATTAAATGATAAAATGACTTTTCCAATAAATTTTGCATAATCACTTTATTTTGGTCAAAACATGAGCAAGTTGTTAATGGTGCTAAGATATGATAATTCTATTCAGTTCAAGCTTTATAGAAGCTTAAAAGAAGGAATTTTCAATGAAAAGTATCAAAAAAGGTACATTTGCTGAAAATTATGTCATTTGCTCAAGTTGGATAGGAATATACTTGTATATGTTTGGTCATGTCATCTGTTATCAGAATTGATAGGATAGCCATTAACATTACTGAAAGCATTTGGGGCAAAATGTAACTTGTCTTCTGTTCATTTACTTAAAATCATGTCAATAATTCTGATTTGAAAGGACATATACTCACATATATGTTTGGTCCTGTTGACCACCTGTGGTCAAACAGGATAGCCATTTACCAGACAAATAAGAGATATTGGGGTGTTTGAACTTAAAATTGTTTAATTATGGGAAATGATAGTACATTGACTACTTAGCCAATCATATGGATTTAATAGGCCAAAAGGGCATTTAGTACAGCCATTAACATGTATGGTTGCTTTCTCATGATGTGTAAAATCTAAGGTGATATAAACATAAAGAAACTGCTATATCTTATGGGGAGTTATATTGATGTCTATGCATGTTCCTATATATATCTTTCCAAATGATAGGCAGAAAAGTGATTATCCAGTCATACACAATCCTGTTGGTATTTGGTCACCAAAATGAAATGTCTGATTTAAAAGAATGACACAGAACAACTATGAATAGCATACTTTTAAATATTTTATCAACCAAAAGTTGATTGATGTTCACAAAACATTTTGAAAGAAAATGCAAACATGAGGGTTAATTCTAGAACTACAGGGGTGGAGGCAATCATATAAGTCCTTTAAACATCCTGAATGAAAGGCCTGTAAGTCGGAATTGCGTGGCATGTAAGTTCAAAGTTCAACCTCACAAATGTTTGTAAATTTGAAAAGTAAAATCTCAAAATTTTCAAAAATATGTTCTATCATTAAAAGTTTTGACCAAATCCAGGGGTCAAAGTCAAATTGGGGTGATCTGGAGAAAGTCAGATAAGCCTTGAGAATAGATAAGGAGCATCATAAAACATCATGTGTTATCCATTAAGAATCATGCATATTAAATGAAATTAAATCATATCACCAAAGAGATGAAATTCATGTTAAGTCTAGACCTGTTGTTTATGTTGTCATAATAATGCTAAGAATGAAGTATTGAGAAAGCTACTTAGTCAATATAATCCCATTATTGAGATCTTTTCAGCAAAAGAAAGAAATTATTTTGAAAGGAACTAAGACTGAAATTTGATCTCTAAATGCACCATTTGCTCTTAAACAATGTTCTTAAATGAAAAATACAGTTGATAATTGGTTTAAGTCAAAAAGAGATACATTTTGCCTTCAAAAGGTTGAATATGTATTTTCGGGCAAGGTTTGATGTTTTCAAACCTTCCCGGGCATAAAACATTTGATTATGTATTTTCGGGCAAGGTTTGATGTTTTCTAACCTTCCCGGGCACAAAACAGTTGAATATGTACTTTCGGGTAAGGTTTGATGTTTTATAATCTTTCCGGGCAAGCTTATTCATTTTGGACTAAGTTTATGATTTTCGGGCATGCTTTAAAGTATTCACTTTCCTGGTAGAGTACACTTAATGTACTAAATTCCCGAGCAAGCTTGAAGTCAATATGGATATGTGAACAAGCAAGCTTTCAACAAGATATTTCTTGTTCCGGGCACACTTTGTTCCCTCAATATACTTTGTAATTTCAAAATGACTCTCCGGGTACAAAGTCTGCTAGATATCTTTTTCTGGGATTACTTTGTACTCTAGGAAGGTTTTTCGGGAATACTTTGCATAGGAAGGCTGTTCGGGCACACTATACACTAGGAAGGTTGTTCAGGCACACTTTGCATCAAAGTATGCTTGATTGAATGTGTTTCTTATTCTGATAGGGTTTATGCTAGATTAAGCTTTTTAATTTAAATTTGAGAAATGAATATAGGTATCTTAATTGATTCCTATCAAGGATGCTTATTTGATATTTTATACTTGATTATTAATTTTGTGATTGGGTTCTCAAGAAATCTGGTGTTTCGGGTAAGCTTTCTTCATTATCACTTTAAATTATTTATCTTGACCGAGCAAGCTTAGTAAGTGGAAGGTACCGGGCAAACCTTGTCAATTTCATACCGGGCAAGGTTTGACACTAGAACTTTATCTGATAAAATTTAAATGGATAAGTTTTAAATGTTTGACAGCTAATAACTCACTACACGACAAAATGCATTTAAAACCCACTTTCAAAAGGTATATAAGAGGGAGTGAGAGATATTTTTCAACATTATTTTCCCTCTCTCTCTCTCCTTCCACTGCTTACTCTAAGAAAGCCTAACCGACTTATCGCATTCGCTTTAATCCAAACCCTAACTTTACCAGCCCTCTATTTCCGACTCGGTAAGCAAAAATAATATGTATTCCGATGACGATTAGATGTTGATGAACTTTGATTATGTACTTTCGCTAACTCTCTGTTTTGTGTGTAGGTTTTAAATTTGTTGAAGAACAGGTTCTTAATGAAATTTCTATCCTTTCTTCTTCAATTTTACAACTTGAAATTGCTTAAAGTAATGAGCTTTATGACTAATTTTACTTTGAATATGTTTGATTTTGATTTTCAGATATGGCAGACGAAGAAGTTCCGAGATATTTCTTTGAGCAAAAGCACAACATGTGCGCTCTTTTGCAAGTCACGCCGAAAAATGAAGAGGTTTCTCCAATTATACGTTGGTTGCAAAGATCAAATATTCAATTTGCATGGACAGCAAGTCCTACAATTTACCGGAACCATTCGTTAGACTTTTGGAACTCGGCAACTTTGATGGAAGATGTAAATGGCCGATGGATCGAAACCAGTGTTGCAAATCAAGAAGTACGAGTGGATGAGGCTGTAATTCGTAAATGTCTACAGTTGAACGACAATAACCCTAATCCTATCCATCTTACAACTGCTCAACTGTACAAGATATTTGTCAAGTGTATGGGTTATCAAGGGAATACAAAAGAAGGACAATTCCAGAAGGGCATGTTCCCTACCTTGTACAGATTTTTGATTCATCATATAATACAGGGGTTTGCACCGAGGAAGGGGTCGTGGACCCTCATGATCAGAGACTTGGCAAACGCCACTGTTGCAGTCTTATTTAACTATCCTTTCAACTTTTCACGAATGATATTTGAAGGATTAGTTCAAAATCTGGAGAAGCCAATCAAGCAAAAGTCTCTGGCATATCCGAGATTCCTACAGATAATTTTCAATCAAGAGTTGGAGAACTTACAAACTACAGGAATCACACATGTCCTGCAAAATCCAGATACATTTAAGTGCATAGAAAATCTGGCTAGCACTAGCAGATTTGATCCAGAGCAGGTGTTTGAGGAGCTGCCATGGTTATTGATTGATGATATTATGATACCTCAATTGAATGTGTTATTGTCTGAGGATGAGGATGAGAATAGTGATGGAGATGATGGAGATGATGGTAATGACGGTGATGCAGGAGTTAATGCTGGAGATGATGACATTGGTAATGAAGGGAATGCGGCTGGAGGTGATGCTGCCTTTAATGAGAATGTACAATCTAATGGGGAGGAACAACCTATACCAACACCACCTTTATCTCCACAACCACAAGACCACACCACCCAATCCCCAAGCCGAACCTTAACCTAAAACCAGCCTGAAACATCAACACAAACATCCCCACCACCACAACCACCACCAACCAACAGCCCAATACACACAGATACATTCTTCCAACCTCACACCATACTCAATCACCACCCCAACCAATTACAACAACCCAGCCTACCCCTATCCATACCCAAACCATACCTCAAACCAGTTCCCAATCACCACCTCAAACCACAACTCAAACCCCACCTGAATCACAAACACTAATTCCAAACATCAACCCACTACCATCCACCAGTGAAAACATTTTTGAAGATGCCAACCCGATAAACCCTCAAACCACTAATCAAGACCAATCTGAACCTGAGCCTTTCTCTACCTCACCAACAATAACCCCTCATTCTGGAAACTTTCTATTTCAAAGAAACTTAGATCTAATGATGGAGAATGAAAGGTTGAAAGAGAGAAATGAGGAGGTAACCAAGGAGAATGTGCTGCTACTAGATAAGTTGGCCTGGGCAATAATGAGAATTATAACCCTGGAGCAGGAGGTTAAGAAGATCTCAGCTGCCCCAAAATAGGGGGAATATTATTGTGCCAACTGATGCTGAGGTTAATGTAGATGATGTAGTGATGGAGGAGGCTGGTGATAGAAATGTTTATGGGTTGACATGCATTTTGAATGCTTATGATGATGAGGAGGAGAGTGAAGAAAGGAGGATGGAGGATGTTGAGTATGAAGCAGATTCATCTGATAAAGGAGAACAAAACTATGATGTACATGATGAAGTGATGAATGTTGTATGGAGTGATAAGGATAATGAGGAGGGGAGAGATGAAGAGGAGACAGGGAAGGAATTGAAAAGTTGAATGATAAAGAGAATATGGCTATAACCGATGAGGCCACTGATGTTTTGACTAACATTTAGACTGAAGCTCAAAATGAGGTAATCAATGAAGAGAATGATGCTACTAAGGAGCCAATACCTACTGAAATTGAACCTGAAAGCTCCAAGAGGGTAGAATATGATCCAGAGTTGGAAGCACTAGAAAAAGAAATTGATGAGTATCAACAATCTAAAACTGAAGAAGATCTGAAAAGAAGAATGGATAAAGGAAAGGCAAAAGTCTTTGAAGTAGAGCCTGTTAAGGAAAATCTTGTGAAAGAAGGTTTGATGAATGAAGAGGAAGAAGCTTCTGCTGCTGCAAGGAGAGAATTTGAAATATTGTAAGAGAAACAAGGGAGAGGGAAATACTAGCCCAAACCTTGACTCCTGAGGAGCTAGTAGAGCAGGAAGCATTGATCAATCAAGCCAATATTGCTAAGATAATTAATGATGAAGAGGCTAATGATCAAGATGTTATTGAAGCTTTGATCAAACTGAAAAGAGTTGAGGAAGTGGACAACTCTTTGGCCATGGTGGTAAGCATGTTTCAAATTCAAAGTAAACCTGGTAAAGAAACAACTGAAACAGCTGAGCCAGCCAATGTGAATACAGAAGTTATGATTGAAGAAGAAATTGGTGAAACTATTACCTTAATGGCTGCCAAGAAATGGGCTGAAGAAATTAAAGATGATATCAGACAGAACCCAATTGAATGGGAATGTGTGGATGATCCCAAATATGGAAAGAAATATTCAAGAAAAAGGGATAAACCTGAATAATTTGAATCAGCTGAAAGAGATGGGCCTGCCAAAAAGGGGAAATGGGATAATAAGAAAAAATACTTTGTAGAGACCCCTGATGAGCAAGGAAGTCCTATTAGGGCAGTTCCTTTGAAAACATTGAAGCCTGGTGAATTTGTTGAAAGAGTGCCTAATGTACCAATCCCTGAAGATCCAACTCTAGATGAACCTAAGATTGATGCAGTGAATGAAACAACTGAGGAGGAGGATGATGAGTCTGATGAAGATGAAACTGATAATGATGATGAAGATGATCAGGGAAAGGGTGCTGAAACTGCTAATGTTATGTCCCCACAAGTTGCATTGACTGATGAACAAAGGGCAAACATTGAGCGAAGTATGTTGGATGTTAAGAAGAAAGATCCACTGGTTATGAAACTGATGAGCTTTGGGATAAGCTTTGAGACCTTAGCTGATTTGAATGATGATCATTGCAGAAAAGGTTGGATAAAGAGAGAAATGAAATCAAGAAGAAAATGGAACAAAAGAACAGAGATGCCTAAAAAATACAGAGAATATTTAAGAAAGCATGGTTATTCTGAGAAAGACTTATCTCACTTCAAGATTGAAAAGGCTAAAAGAAGCATATGAAAGCACAAGAAAAGAAATAAAAGAAAATTTTATGAGAAAATGAGGAGGCTGAAAAGCTTGAAGCTTTAAAAGAAACTTTTGGAGGAAAGTGTGGATATCTGTTGGAGAAAGGGATGAAACCTGACATGGTTGAATGTTTGGATAAACCCAAAGTTGAATCAATTTTTAACAATATGAAAAGAAAAGAAAAATTCAAAAGGTTACAACCTGAACCATCTGTTGAACAAGAGCTTCCTAAGAAGAAAAGAAAAATAATGACTTTAAGGGAGAAACAAAAGGCCCAAAATGAAAGGGAGAAATCAAAAGAGCAAACAGCCCAAGAAACACCAATCCCAGAGGAACCAAAACCTGAACCTGTTGATGAACCTATAGTTCCATGGGAAAATGAAGAGATGATCCAAATTCTGAGGAACATTATGATAAATCAAAGGGGAATGAATGAACACACCTTTAATGCACTAGAAAAGGAGGACTTGAAAGAACTTTTTTTACTTGAAAGAACTTTTTACATACAGAAGGAGGACTTGATGGGAGATTTGTGCCTGCAGGGTTGTCAAACAATCCTGGGGTAGTGAAAATGATGATTGGTCTCTGTAAAGAAGCAGGACAAAACTTTGCAGACCTCATCAACCTCCCTGCTGAAATGATAGAATCAATGTACATAAAAACTTTCAAGTTAGGGCCTAGAAAACCTATGAAGTCTATCCCAACTAGGACCTCTACTTCAAGAATGCATGCCTCAGCAAACAGAAGTGAGTCAAGTAGAGCTGAATCCCAAAGAACAGCAGGACCACAATCCAATGTGGATCTTCCAAGAACTCTCTACTATGATTCAGTCTCTGAGTCTCTAAAAGTGATTATGGAAAGCAGACAGATGAGAGACATAGTTATAAGAAGTGATTTTGCTGAATACACTCCAGAACAATTGGAGAGAATGGCCACACTTAACTTGTATGATTATCGAGACAGAAATAAATTAGTTGGGAGACAGCAAAATAATCTCTCTAAATATCTGAAAGATGAAGCTGACAAGGGATTCCCATTCTTAAAAGAAAAGAGAAGCTGGAAAATGACTCAACTGGAGAAATCAAGAAGGACTGCAAAGTTGAAAACTATGGCCAGTGCTGAACTGTATTACCAGATGAAGGTCAAAGATAAGAATCCTGTGTCAAACATGAATACCTGCATAAGCTCTGAAAGAAGAATGACACGCCCAAATTACACAGTACAGAGGAATGGCATCATAACTGAAATTGAGTATAAAGAAAATGATGGCCACTATGTTCTTAGAAACTCGGAAGGGCTTATTTTGGGGATAATCAGAAGAGATGAAGACCTGACCTTCTTGCACAATGAAGATCTGAGAGATATAAGGGATTTGAACATACCTGAGAGTCACACTCATCACCAGATCCTTTCTATCTTCCAGCAAAGAGCAGCAACAGTGATGGTCAATAGAAGACAGACAGTCCACAATGCCTCAAGAAGATGAAGATTTTCTTTAGAATAGGATTTGATGTGTAATGTCTTCGGACAAAATTCTGAATATGTAATTATTTATGTTTTTGAATATGTAAAATTTAATTATGATTTGATGTGTATTTTTAACTATGTGTAAGTAACTGTAGAAGTGTTTTGGGACACCTGAGGTGTTTCAATCTAGGGGGAGATTGTTGAGTCAAGATTTGACCTAAAAATGATTATAAGGAAGATTGGAATCTTCTCAACCTCCTCAGATATTGCTAAGTATGGAACCGGGCACACCTGAGACATCCGAGCAAGGTTTTACCTAGCCGGGCATGATATCTTGCCTACCGTGCAAGGTTATCTTCAAGAAGTCTTCTTTAGTGAATACCCGAGCAAGGTTCACAAGTTAGTGTATACCCGGGCAGGGTTCACTAATTCAAACAAGTTTGTTCTTCATAGCCGAGTAACGTTTACCCCCGGTAAGCTCTTGGCTAACCAAGCTCATGAAACCAAGTGATTGGAAGACCGGGCAAGGTATTCATTAATAATATTGGTCCGAGTAAGCTTGATGTAAGCAATGATATATTCCAAGTAACATCGAGCAGGGTTTAACTCTAGCAGAGTTCAGTGCTACCGGGCACACTTTGCTAATAAGCTATTTCATAGCAAGGAGTTAAGGGACCATAGAAGAACAAGGTTTCTCGTAAGATCTTTCCGGACAAAGTCTGATAAGGTCAAGAAGATTGAAGTATACCCGGTGAAAGTTAAAAGTCTACCCGGAAACTGTTCCCGAACACATTTCAAGGTTACCAAGTCTACCAAGGAAGGCAGAGCACAAAGTCTACTTGGGGAAGATTACTTCTACAAAGCCTACCCGAAAGACTTGTTTTACACTTAACATAGTTTTGAATATGTATTATTTATTTAGGGTTTCTAGAAGGAATGACAGCTGTCAGAAGGTGTCAGGCCTATAAAAGAAATATTTTAGGGCACGCCTCCAAGTACGGAAAAGAGAGACTATTCAAAGAATATTATCGGGATTGACGGCTGTCTAAGAATAGTATGGATATAACTTTCCAAAAGAAACCCTAAAATCGATTATCGTTTGTATGATTTATATTATATGAAAGGAAATCTTATGAGTGATTCTTGTGTGTTAGTTACCTTTTATTAGTCTTTAAGCAACTACCTTGTTTGTTATTGATTCCACCTTTAACAAACTGTTTTCTTTCCTAAATAGCAACCGTCATTAACTCGCTTGTCGACACATTTAATGTGTGAGTTATGACTTGATTGTGATTTTGAGTGAATATTCGAGACCGACAAAGCTTATCAAAAGTTATTTTTGTTTTCAAAAAGCAAATAAGCAAAAAAGTAAAAGTGATTCGCATTTCCAGAACCTACTTCTACATATGATCATCTAAGACACACAATCTTCTAACTAGCCTAATGCTTACCTACATGTATTTAATAAGATCTACTCATCAAAGAAACAAACAACTTACCTGCATGACCTCATCAAGCAGCAGCACAGGCGTAAACGGATACCTTTTTTTCGACAACACCCTCTGCAAATGCCAAACCGCCACCACAACCGAATGCAGCTGGTCCATACAACTCCCCATCCTCTGCCACAACGCCTCCTTCGCCTTACCTCCACTCCCAATCTGCGGTGTCCCGCTCCTCTGTATCCCCCCGGGACCCCCAAACCCCCCACCCCCCGACGCCGAAATCGCCATCATATCCAACGTCGCGCTCACGCTATTCACACCTGTATTCTTATACTTATTAATCAAGCCATCAACCGTCGGCCGCAACTCCCCAAAATTATAAAAGACCTGCAACCCCGCGCCGACCTCTGCCTAAGTAAAGCCTTGGAGCCCTCGCTCCAACGCCGTCATTCCTTGGGTGCGCAGCCTCTGCACGGCTTCGAACACGAGCTTCAGCTCCTCGTCAACCGACAGGATTCCTTGGGTGCACAGCCTCTGCCCGGCTCTACCCGCCTACGGCGGTTTGGCCCCTGTCTGAAGCCCTAAAATGTCTCCTAAATAAAGTTTTGGGCATTTTTATGTTTTTTCAGCAATTTTTATGTTTTTGTTTTTGGGTTTGTGTTCGACCCATGGCCCATTTTAGGCCCATTTCATATTAGAATCTTTATTTATTTGCTGGTTATGAAATTGGAAAAGACAGACTTGAATTTTATAATAATTACGTTTTCTCTTCATTTTCCCTGACCTTTGGGTTGGATTTTTAAGGTTTGGAAGTTCATCTCGGGTATTCGTTGAATCAACGTGATTCGATCTTCATTTTCGTTTTACCGCTGCATCAGTTTGACCGGTCAATGTGGGAGGCTTATGTTGCGGCTAATAAGTTATTCTCCCAAAAGGTTATTGAAGTAATCAACCCTGAGGACGACTTCGTCTGGATACACGATTACCATCTAATGGTGTTGCCTACCTTTTTAAGAAGAAGGTTTAACCGTCTAAGAATGGGCTTTTTTCTCCACAACCCTTTTCCATCTTCCGAGATCTACCGAACACTTCCGGTTCGCGAGGAAATCCTCAAAGCGCTACTAAACTCCGACGTTATCGGTTTCCACACGTTTGATTACGCGCGTCATTTTCTTTCGTGTTGCAGTCGGATGTTCGGTGTGGAGTACCAATCGAAACGAGGGTATATCGGGTTGGATTATTATGGAAGAACGGTTGGGATCAAGATAATGCCAGTTAGAATCCACATGGGTCAAATCGAGTTTGGTTATGAAACTTGCTGATATAGAGTGGTGAGTCGAGGAACTTAAGCGAGAATTTGATGGGAAAACCGTGTTTCTTGGAGTTGATGACATGGACATGTTTAAAGCCATCAATTTAAAACTTCTAGCGATGGAACAGTTGTTGAAAACGCATCCATCGTGGCAGGGTTGTGCGGTTCTTGTGCAAATTGCAAATCCTGTAAGGCGTAAAGGCGGAATTTACTTGGTTGAAATACAAGCCGAGATACAAGAAAGCTGTAAGCGTATCAATAATCAGTTCGGTAAACCTGGGTATCAGCCGATCGTTTACTTCGACACCCCTCTCGAGATCAACGAGCGTGTTGCTTATTACAGTATAGCCGAATGCGTTGTCGTGACAGCGATTCGTGATGGTTTGAATTTAACTCCTTACGAGTATATCGTGTGTCGTGAGGGTGTTTCAGGCTCGGATTCAAACGAGCCTAAAACAAGTATGTTGGTTGTGTCAGATTTTATCGGATCTTCACCGTCTTTAAGCGGTGCGATTCGTGTGAACCCATGGAACGTTGAAGTGACAGCTTATGGGATGAACGAGGCTATATCCATGAGTGAGCCTGAGAAGAAGTTAAGGCACGAGAAGCAATATCATTACGTTAATACACATAATGTCGGTTATTGGTTTAAAAGCTTCTTGCAAGATATGGAACGAACGTGTGCAGATCACTTTAAGAAAAGATGCTGGAGAATCGGTTTGGGATTCGGGTTCCTGGTCGTGGCCTTAGATCCTAATTTTAGGAAGCTTTCGATTGATAATATTGTTTCCGCTTCTGAGGCTCGGGCTCGGCCATGATATCTCTAAGTTTCTTGGACAAGCGGAGCACGCGGACGGTAGACTGGCATAAATGAAGGGTGAGGTGTAGGTTGGAGAACCGGATCGTTTTGGATCGGATCTGGTGGTTGGGGTTAGCGATCTCGGATCTGACCCTGTGGACGGAAGACTGGGGGTGGAGACCGCTGAGCGAATGGCGGAGAGAGAGGCGTCGGCGTCCTTGACAGAGGAGAGCTGTGAGAGGAGGTCGTCGTGGCGGGAGAGGACCTCGGAGCGGAGTTGCTTATGGAGGAGGTGGATGTCGTCTTGGATCTTCTCTGAGCGGGATGCTGCGGTGCCGGAGGAGAGTGCGTCGAAGGAGAACTGGGTGGAGTTGAAGTTTGGGGAGAGGAATTTAGAGAAGATGGGGTCGGAGGAGAAGGACTTTAGGAGGCTGCTGTTGCTGCTACTTGTGGTTATGGTGGGTTTGAAGATGGGGAGGCGTTGGACAGAGGTGCGTTGGACCGCCGGAGACGATGAAATTATTGCATGCTTGGTTTTCCGGCTATTGTTGTTGCCGGAGAGAAATTATTGATAAAAAGACAAGGAAATGGTAGCTACTAGCTACCGACGGGAATGTGTTTACTTTACTGCCTGTGTGGAAACAAAATAAAGTATTTAAGGGTATTGCTGCGGTTTGGTGCGATTTTAAACTAAAAACAAACTAAAAACCAAAAGTTCGGTTTTTAGATTATTTAAACCGTACGGTTTTGATTTTTTCGGTTTCGATTTTTGCCATTTGAGATAGAAAATTTTAGGACAAAAAGAAAGTTGGCATAAAATACTATAAATAATTTTGTTAATGGTTAACTAGTAGACTATTATGCATTTCGCCAAAAGTATATGAGTATATATTTATTAAAAAATTTTTAATTATTTAAAATAAAAAACAAAAAATAAAAATCTACAAATTCGGTTCGGTTTTTGTTAAATGCAAACAGAAAGCAAAACCGTCGGTATTTGTCTTGGGTTTTTTCGGTTTGAAGTTTTCGGTTTCTGGCATACCTACTAAATGGTACTTTGGTGTCGGTTACATTCATTACGGTACCCTCAGTTGGTAACTCCGAACATTAAGGCACTCTGGTTAGTAAATCCGAGCGTTACGCACCGAGTTGGCATGAAGTAGTTTGGTATTAGTTATGTTAGTTACAGTATCAGAACTAAAACAATAGAATTACATATTTAAAGATAAAAAGGACATATAAATAATCAAAAGTACCTTTACAGCGCGACGCCCTGATATTTATCTTCCGTTATAATTTGTAATTGCAAAAAAATGAAATATAAAATAAATATTACATATAGGGTGAATAAGAGCATGTTTGGGATTGAATTTGAAAAATGTTTATTGGTTTATTGGTGTTTTTAAAAAGGAACAATTTATAATGTGTTTGGCAAACACAAATATATATATATATATATATATATATATATATATATATATATATATATATATTAACTTTTTGAAAAGATAAAAAGAAGTTTTTCAAAAGCCTCAAATCCAAGTTTTTCAAATGGTTTTTTGAAAAAGTCAGTAAGCCTTTTTCAAACTCAATCCCAAACATGCTCTAAACTTTGCCAACAAGTACGCTTACGAGTTACGATTTGTGTTTAAAACTAATCTCTGGAAACACATTGTTTATCTGCATTAAGACGAAGGAGTCTCCAAACTAAACCACTACCATTTTTAACGGCTAACTAGAACTAGTTGTCAGGTGATATTAAAAGGCTTATTACTCCCCAAACACAAACCTCACATGAGCGAATAAACCATACCACCTCCAACGAGTTAGGGGGTGTTTGGGTGAGCTTTTAAAACTTGTTTATTTCATATTTGTTTTTTGAAAAGCAAAAGTAAAGCAAATAAAAAAACATCAAAATAAATCTTTTCAAAAATTATTTTTGTTTTTCAAAAAGCAAATAAGCAAAAAAAGTAAAAGTGATTCGCATTTCCATAACCTACTTCTACTTATGATCATCTGAGACACACAATCTTCTAACTAGGCTAATGCTTACCTACAAGTATTTAATAAGATCTACTCATCAAAGAAACAAACAACTCACCTGCAAGACCTCATCAAGCAGCAGCACATGCGTAAACTGATCCCTTTTCTTCGACAACAGCCTCTGCAAATGCCAAACCGCCACCATAACCGAATGCAGCTGGTCCATACAACTTCCCATCCTCTACCACAATGCCTCCTTCGCCTTACCTCCACCTCCAATTTGCGGCGTCCCGCTGCTCTGTATCCCCCCAGGACCCACAACCCCCCCCCCCCCGACGCCGAAATCGCCATCATATCCAACGCCACACTCACGCTCTTCACACCTGTATTCTTATACTTATTAATCAAGCCATCAACCGTCGGCCGCAACTCCCCAAAATTATAAAAGACCCGCAACCCCGCACTGACCTCGGCCTGATTAAAGCCTTGGAGCCCCCGCTCCAACGCCGTCATTCCTTGGGTGCGCAGCCCCCGGCTTCGAACACGAGCTTCAGCTCCTCGTCAACCGACAGGATTCCTTGGGTGCGCAGCCTTTGCCCGGCTCTGTCCGCCTACGGCGGTTTGGCCCCTGACCGAAGCCCAAAAACGCCTCCTACATAAAGTTTTGGGCATTTTTATGTTTTTTTAGCACTTTTTATGTTTTTATTTTTGGGTTTTTGTTCGGCCCATGGCCCATTTTAGGCCCATTTCGTATTAGACTCTTTATTTATATGCTGGTTATGTAATTGCAAAAGACAGACTTGAATTTTATAATAATTACTTTTTCTCTTCATTTTCCCTGACCTTTGAGTGAGATTTTTAGGCTTTGGAAGTTCATCTCGGCTATTCGTTGAATCAACGTGATTCGATCTTCAATTTCGTTTTACCACTGCATCAGTTTGACTGGTCAATGTGGGAGGCTTATGTTGCGGCTAATAAGTTATTCTCCCAAAAGATTATTGAAGTAATCAACCCTGAGTACGACTTCGTCTGGATACACGAATACCATCTAATGGTGTTGCCTCCCTTTTTAATAAGAAGGTTTAACCGTCTAAGAATGGGTTTTTTTCTCCACAGCCCCTTTCCATCTTCCGAGATCTACCGAACACTTCCGGTTAGCGAAGAAATCCTCAAAGCGCTACTGAACTCCGACTGTATTGGTTTCCACACGTTTGATTACGAGCGTCATTTTCTTTCGTGTTGCAGTCGGATGTTCGGTTTGGAGTACCAATCGAAACGAGGGTATATTGGGTTGGATTATTATAGAAGAACGGTTGGGATCAAGATAATGCATGTTGGAATCCACATGGGTCAAATCGAGTCGGTTATGAAACTTGCTGATATAGAGTGGCGAGTCGAGGAACTTAAGCAAGAATTTGATGGAAAAACCGTGTTTCTTGGAGTTGATGACATGGACGTGTTTAAAAACATCAATTTAAAACTTCTAGCGATGGAACAGTTGTTGAAAACGCATACATCATGGCAGGGTCGTGCGGTTCTTGTGCAAATTTCAAATCCCGCCAGGGGTAAAGGCGGAATTTACTTGGATGAAATACAAGTCGAGATACAAGAAAGCTAAGCGCATCAATAATCAGTTCGGTAAACCTGGGTATCAGCCGCTCGTTTACATCGACACCCCTCTCGGGATCAACGAGCGTGTTCCTTATTGCAGTATAGCCGAATGCGTTATCGTGACAACGGTTCGTGATGGTTTGAATTTAACTCCTTATGAGTATATCGTGTGTCGTGAGGGTGTTTCAGGCTAGGATTCAAACAAGCCTAAAAAAAGTATGTTGGTTGTGTCAGAGTTTATTGGGTGTTCACCGTCTTTAAGCGGTGCGATTCGTGTGAACCCATGGAACGTTGAAGCGACAGCTGAGGGGATGAACGAGGCTATATCTATGAGTGAGCCTGAGAAGCAGCTAAGGCACGAGAAGCATTATCGTTACGTTAGTACGCATAATGTCGGTTATTGGTCTAAAAGATTCTTGCAAGATATGGAACGAACGTGTGCAGATCATTTTAGGAAAAGATGCTGGGGAATCGGTTTGGGATTCGGGTTCCGGGCCATGGCCTTAGATCCTAATTTTAGGAATCTTTCGATTGATAATATTGTATCGGCTTCTGAGGCTCGGGCTCGGCCATGACGTCTCGAAGCTTCTTGGACAAGCGGAGCACCCGGACGGTGGACTGGCATAAATGAAGGGTGAGGTGTCGGTTGGAGAGCAGGATCGTTTTTGATCGAATCTGGCGGTTGGGTCAACGATCTCAGATCTGACCCTGTGGACGGAGGACTGGAGGGTGGAGACGGTTGAGCGGATGGCGGAGAGAGAGTCGTCGGCTTCCTTGACGGAGGAGAGCTGTGAGAGGAGGTCATCTTGGCGGGAGTGGACCTCGGAGCGGAGTTGCTTATAGATGAGGCGGATGCCGTCTTGGATCTTCTCTGCGCGGGTTGCTGCGGTGCCAGAGGGGAATGCGTTGGAGGAGAACTGGGTGGAATTGAAGTCTGGGGAGAGGAATTTAGAGAAGATGGGGTCGAAGGGGAAGGACTCTAGGAGGCTGCTGCTGCTGCTTGTGGTTGTGGTGTGTTTGAAGGTGGGGAGGCATTGGACGGAGGTGCGTTGGACCGCCGGAGACGATGACATTTTTGCTTGCTTGGTTCTCCGGCTATTGTTGTTGCCGGAGAGAAATTATTGATAAAAAGACAAGGAAATGGTAGCTACTAGCTACCGACGGGAATGTGTTTACTTTACTGCCTGTGTGGAAAGGATTTAATGGTATTGCGGCGGTTTGGTGAGATTTTAAACTAAAATTCAAAACTTCAGTTTTTAGATTATTTAAACCGTTCAGTTTTGATTTTTTCGGTTTCGGTTTTTGCCACTTGAGATAGAAATTTTAGGCCAAAAAGAAAGTTGGCATAAAATACTATAAATAATTTTGTTAAAGATTAACTGGTAGACTATAATGCATTTCGTCAAAAGTATTTGAGTGTATATTTATTAATTTTTTTAAATTATTTAAAATAAAAAACAAAAAATAAAAATCTACAAATTCGGTTTGTTTCGGTTTTTGTTACATGCAAAAATAAAGCAAAACCGTCGGTATTTGTCTTGGTTTGGTTTTTTCGGTTTGAAGTTTTCGGTTTCTTGCATACCTATTAAATGGTTCTTTGGTGTCGGTTACATTCATTACGGTACCCTCAGTTGGTAACTCCGAACATTAAGGCACTCTATTTAGTAAATTCGAGCGTTACGCACCGAGTTGGCATGAAGTAGTTTGGTATTAGTTATGTTAGTTATA
The DNA here is from genome assembly GCF_021521415.1 of Bidens hawaiensis. Taxonomy (NCBI): domain Eukaryota; kingdom Viridiplantae; phylum Streptophyta; class Magnoliopsida; order Asterales; family Asteraceae; genus Bidens; species Bidens hawaiensis. Next base: position 77,895 of record NW_027496233.1, on the reverse strand, counting down.
ATATCAGAACTAAAACAAGAGAGTTATATATTTAAAGATAAAAAGGACATATAAATAATCAGAAGTACCTTTGCAGCGCGAGGCTCTGATATTTATCTTCCGTTATAATTTGTAATTGCAAAAAAATGAAATATAAAATAAATATTACATATAGGGTGACTAAGAGCATGTTTGGGATTGAATTTGAAAAATGCTTATTGGTTTATTTGTGTTTTTAAAAAGGAACAAGTTAAAATGTGTTTGGCAAACACAAAAAAAAATATTTTAACTTTTTGAAAAAGTTAAAAAGCAGTTTTTAAAAGCCTCAAATCCTGGTTTTTCAAATGGTTTTTTGAAAAAGTCAGTATGCCTTTTTCAAACTCAATCCCAAACATGCTCTATACTTTGTCAACAAGTACGCTTACGAGTTACGATTTGTGCTGAAAACGAATCTCTGGAAACACATTGTATATCTGCTTTAGGACGAAGGTGTCTCCAAACTAAACCACTACCATTTTTAACGGCTAACTAGAACTAGTTGTCAGGTGATATTAAAAGGCTTATTACTCCCCAAACACAAACCTCACATGAGCGAATAAACCATACCACCTCCAACGAGTTAGGGGGTGTTTGGGTGAGCTTTTAAAACTTGTTTATTTCATATTTGTTTTTTGAAAAGCAAAAGATGTTTGGTAAAGCAAATCAAAAAACTTCAAAATAAAGCTTTGCAAAACTTATTTTTGTTTTTCAAAAAGCAAATAAGCAAAAAAAGTAAAAGTGATTCGCATTTCCATAACCTACTTCTACTTATGATCATCTGAGACACACAATCTTCTAACTAGGCTAATGCTTACCTACAAGTATTTAATAAGATCTACTCATCAAAGAAACAAACAACTCACCTGCAAGACCTCATCAAGCAGCAGCACATGCGTAAACTGATCCCTTTTCTTCGACAATAGCCTCTGCAAATGCCAAACCGCCACCATAACCGAATGCAGCTGGTCCATACAACTTCCCATCCTCTACCACAACGCCTCATTCGCCTTACCTCCACTCCCAATCTGCGGCGCCCCGCTCCTCTGTATCCCCCCGTGACCCCCAAACCCCCCACCCCGACGCCGAAATCGCCTTCATATCTAACGCCATGCTCACGCTCTTCACACTTGTATTCTTATACTTATTAATGAAGCCATCAAACGTAGGCCGCAACTCCCCTAAATTATAAAAAACCTGCAACCTTGCACCGACCTTGGAGCCCCCGCTCCAAGGCCGTCATTCCTTGGGTGCGCAGCCTCTGCTCGGCTTCGAACACGAGCTTCAGCTCCTCGTCAACCGACAGGATTCCTTAGGTGCGCAGCCTCTTCCCGGCTCTGCCCCCCTACGGCCGTTTGTCCCATTTGTCCAAAGCCCAAAAACGCCTCATAAATAAAGTTTTGGGCCTTTTTATGTTTTTTCAGCACTTTTTATGTTTTTGTTTTTGGGTTTGTGTTCGGCCCATGGCCCATTTTAGGCCCATTTCGTATTAGACACTTTATTTATATGCTGGTTATGTAATTTCAAAAGACAGACTTTAATTTTATAATAATTACTTTTTCTCTTCATTTTCCCTGACCTTTGGGTGGGATTTTTAGGGTTCTGAAGTACATCTCGGGTATTCGTTGAATCAACGTGATTCGATCATCATTTTCATTTTACCGCTGCATCAGTTTGACCGGTCAATGTGGGAGGCTTATGTTGTGGCTAATAAGTTATTCTCACAAAAGGTTATTGAAGTAATCAACCCTGAGGACGACTTCGTCTGGATACACGATTACCATCTAATGGTGTTGCCTACCTTTTTAAGAAGACGGTTTAACCGTCTAAGAATGGGCTTTTTTCTCCACGGCCCTTTTCCATCTTCCGAGGTCTACCGAACACTTCCGGTTCGCAAGGAAATCCTCAAAGCGCTACTAAACTCCGACCTTATCGGTTTCCACACGTTTGATTACGCGCGTCATTTTCTTTCGTGTTGCAGTCGGATGTTCGGTTTGGAGTACCAATCGAAACGAGGGTATATCAGGTTGGATTATTACGGAAGAACGGTTGGGATCAAGATAATGCCAGTTGGAATCCACATGGGTCAAATCGAGTCGGTTATGAAACTTGCTGATATAGAGTGACGAGTCATGGAACTTAAGCGAGCATTTGATGGGAAAACCGTGTTTCTTGGAGTTGATGACATGGACGTGTTTAAAACCATCAATTTAAAACTTCAAGCGATGGAACAGTTGTTGAAAGCGCATCCATCGTGGCAGGGTCGTGCGGTTCTTGTGCAATTTTCAAATCCCGTCAGGGGTAAAGGCGGAATTTACTTGGATGAAATACAAGCCGAGATACTAGAAAGTTGTAAGCGTATCAATAATCAGTTCGGTAAACCTGGGTATCAGCCGATCGTTTACATCGACACCCCTCTCGGGATCAACGAGCGTGTTCCTTATTACAGTATAGCCGAATGCGTTGTCATGACAGCGGGTCATGATGGTTTGAATTTAACTCCTTACGAGTATATCGTGTGTCGTGAGGGTGTTTCATGCTCGGATTCAAACAAGCTTAAAAAGAGTATGTTGGTTGTGTCAGAGTTTAACGGGTGTTCACCGTCTTTAAGCGGTGCGATTCGTGTGAACTCATGGAACATTGAAGCGACAGCTAAGGGGATGAACGAGGCTATATCCATGAGTGAGCCTGAGAAGCAGTTAAGGCACGAGAAGCATTATCGTTACGTTAGTACGCATAATGTTGATTATTGGCCTAAAAGATTCTTGCAAGATATTGAACGAACGTGTGCAGATCATTTTAGAAAAGATGCTGGGGAATCGGTTTGGGATTCGGGTTCGGGTCATGGCCTTAGATCCTAACTTTAGGAAGCTTTCGATTGATAATATTGTTTCGGCTTCTGAGGCTCGGGCTCGGCCATGACGTCTCGAAGCTTCTTGGACAAGCAGAGCATGCAGACGATGGATTGGCATAAATGAAGGTTGAGGTGTAGGTTGGGGAGCTGGATCGTTTTGGATCGGATCAGGCAGTTGGGGTCAGTGATCTCGGATTTGACCCTGTGGACGGAGGACTGGAGGGTGGAGGCGGCTGAGCGGATGGTGGAGAGAGAGGCGTCGGCGTCCTTGACGGAGGAGAGCTGTAAGAGTAGGTCGTCGTGGCGGGAGAGGACCTTGGAGCGGAATTGCTCATGGAGGAGGCGGATGCCGTCTTGGATCTTCTCTGAGCGGGATGCTGCGGTGCCGGCGGACAGTGCGTCGGAGGAGAACTGGGTGGAGTTGAATTCTGGGGACAGGAATTTAGAGAAGATGGGGTCGGAGGAGAAGGACTCTAGGAAGCTGCTGCTTGTGGTTGTGGTGGGTTTGAAGGTGGGGAGGCGTTGGACGGAGGTGCGTTGGACCGCCGGAGACGATGACATTTTTGCTTGCTTGGTTCTCCAGTTATTGTTGTTGCCGGAGAGAAATTATTGATAAAAAGACCAGGAAATGGTAGCTACTAGCTACCGACGGGAATGTGTTTACTTTACTGCCTATGTGGAAACAAAATAAAGTATTTAATGGTGTTGCTGCGGTTTTGTGCGATTTTAAACTAAAAATCAAAACTTTGGTTTTTAGATTATTTAAACCATTCAGTTTTGATTTTTTTGGTTTCAGTTTTTGGCATTTGAGATAGAAAATTTAGGCCAAAAAGAAAGTTGGCATAAAATACTGTAAATAATTTTGTTAATGGTTAACTAGTAGACTATTATGCATTTCGCCAAAAGTATTTGAGTATATTTTTAGTAAATTTTTTAAATTAATTAAAATAAAAAACAAAAAAAAAATCTACAAATTCGATTCGGTTCGGTTTTTGTTACATACAAACATAAAGCAAAACCGTCGGTATTTGTCTTGGTTTTGTTTTTTCGGTTTGAAGTTTTCGGTTTCTTGCATACCTACTAAATGGTATTTTGGTGTCGGTTACATTCATTACGGTACCCTCAGTTGGTAACTCCGAACATTAAGGCAATCTGGTTAGTAAATCCGAGCGTTACGCACCGAGTTGGCATGAAGTAGTTTGGTATTATTTATGTTAGTTACAGTATCATAACTAAAACAAGAGAATTACATATTTAAAGATAAAAAGAACATATAAATAATCAAAAGTACCTTTGTAGCGCGAGGCTCTAATATTTATCTTAAGTTATAATTTGTAATTGCAAAAAAATGAAATATAAAATATATATTACATATAGGGTGACTAAGAGCATGTTTGGGATTGAATTTGAAAAATGCTTATTGGTTTATTGGTGTTTTTAAAAAGCAACAAGTTAAAATGTGTTTGGCAAACACAAAAAATAATATTTTAACTTTTTAAAAAAGTTAAAAAGAAGTTTTTCAAAAGCCTCAAATCCTGGTTGTTCAAATGGTTTTTTGAAAAAGTCAGTAAACCTTTTTCAAACTCAATCCCAAACATGCTCTAAACTTTGCCAACAACTACGCTTACGAGTGACGATTTGTGTTGAAAACGAAACTCTGGAAACACATAGTATATCTGCTTTAAGACGAAGGTGTCTCCAAACTAAACCACTACCATTTTTAATGGCTAACTAGAACTACTTGTCAGGTGATATTAAAAGGCTTATTACTCCCCAAACACAAACCTCACATGAGCGAATAAACCTTACCATCTCCAACGAGTTAGGGGGTGTTTGGGTGAGCTTTTAAAACTTGTTTATTTCATATTTGTTTTTTGAAAAGCAAAAGATGTTTGGTAAAGCAAATCAAAAAGCTTCAAAATAAAGCTTTTCAAAAGTTATTTTTTGTTTTTCAAAAAGCAAATAAGCAAAAAAAGTAAAAGTGATTCGCATTTCCATAACCTATTTCTACTTATGATCATCTGAGACACACAATCTTCTAACTAGCCTAATGCTTACATACAAGTAATTAATAAGATCTACTCATCAAAGAAACAAACAACTCACCTGCATGACCTCATCAAGCAGCAGCACATGCGTAAACTGATCCCTTTTCTTCGATAACACCCTTTGCAAATGCCAAACTGCCACCACAACTGAATGCAGCTGGTCATACAACTCCCAATCCTCTGCCACAACGCCTCCTTCGCCTTACCTCCACTCCCAATCTGCGGCGTCCCACTCCTCTGTATCCCCCCGGGACCCCAAACCCCCCACCACCCGACGCCAAAATCGCCTTCATATCCAACGCCACGCTCACGCTCTTCACACATGTATTCTTATACTTATTAATCAAGCCATCAACCGCCGGCCGCAACTCCCCTGAATTATAAAAGACTTGCAACCCCGCACCGACCTCGGCCTAATTAAAGCCTTAGAGCCCCCGCTCCAAGGCCGTCATTCCTTGGGTGCGTAGCCTCTGCCCGGCTTCGAACACGAGCTTCAGCTCCTCGTCAACTGACATGATTCCTTGGGTGCGCAGCTTCTGCCCGGCTCTGCCCGCCTACGGCGGTTTGGCCCCTGTCCAAAGCCCAAAAACGCCTCCTAAATAAAGTTTTGGGCATTTTTATGTTTTTTCAGCACTTTTTATGTTTTTGGGTTTGTGTTCAGACCATGGGCCATTTTAGGCCAATTTCATATTAGACTCTTTATTTATATGTTGGTTATGTAATTGCAAAAGACAAACTTGAGTTTTATAATAACTACTTTTTCTCTTCATTTTCCCTTACCTTTGGGTGGGATTATTAGGGTTTGGAAGTTCATCTCGGGTATTCGTTGAATCAACGTGATTCGATCTTCATTTTCGTTTTACCGCTGCATCAGTCTGTCCGGTCAATGTGGGAGACTTATGTTGCGGCTAATAAGTTATTCTCCCAAAAGGTTATTGAAGTAATCAACCTTGAGGACGACTTCGTCTGGATACATGATTACCATCTAATGGTGTTGCCTGCCTTTTAAGAAGACGGTTTAACCGTCTAAGAATGGGTTTTTTTCTCCACAGCCCCTTTCCATCTTCCGAGATCTACCGAACACTTCCGGTTCGCGAGGAAATCCTCAAAGCGCTACAGAACTCCGACCTTATCGGTTTCCACACGTTTGATTACGCGCATCATTTTCTTTCTTGTTGCGGTCGGATGTTCGGTTTGGAGTACCAATCAAAACAAGGGTATATCGGGTTGGATTATTACGGAAGAACGGTTGGGATCAAGATAATGCCTGTTGGAATCCACATGGGTCAAATCGAGTCGGTTATGAAACTTGCTGATATACAGTGGCGAGTCGAGGAACTTAAGCGAGAATTTGATGGGAAAACCTTGTTTCTTGGAGTTGATGACATGGACGTGTTTAAAGCCATCAATTTAAAACTTCTAGCGATGGAACAGTTGTTGAAAACGCATCCATCGTGGCAGGGTTGTGCGCTTCTTGTGCAAATTGCAAATCCCGTCAGGGGTAAAGGCGGAATTTACTTGGATGAAATACAAGCCGAGATACAAGAAAGCTGTAAGCGTATCAATAATCAGTTCGGTAAACCTGGGTATCAGCCGATCGTTTACATCGACACCCCTCTCGGGATCTACGAGCGTGTTGCTTATTACAGTATAGCCGAATGCGTTGTCGTGACAGCGGTTCATGCTGGTTTGAATTTAACTCCTTACGAGTATATCATGTGTCGTGAGGGTGTTTCAGGCTCAGATTCAAACGAGCCTAAAAAGAGTATGTTGGTTGTGTTAGAGTTTATCGGGTGTTCACAGTCTTTAAGCGGTGCGATTCGTGTGAACCCATGGAACGTTGAAGCGGCAGCTGAGGGGATGAACGAGGCTATATCCATGAGTGAGCCTGAGAAGTAGTTAAGGCCTGAGAAGTAGTTAAGGCACTAGAAGCATTATCGTTACGTTAGTACGCATAATGTCAGTTATTGGTCTAAAAGCTTCTTGCAAGATATGGAACGAACGTGTGCAGATTATTTTAGGAAAAGATGCTGGGGAATCGGTTTGGGATTCGGGTTCCGGGTCGTGGCCTTAGATCCTAATTTTAGGAAGCTTTCGATTGATAATATTGTTTCGGCTTATATAAAGGCGAAAAACCGGGCGATTTTGTTGGATTATGACGGGACCGTGATGCCTCAGAATTCGATTATTAAGACACCGAGTCGAGAAGTTATTTCAATTCTCAATACGCTTTCGGGTGATAATAATAATAAAGTGTTTATTATCAGTGAACGAGGTCGAGAAAGTTTAAACAAGGCATTTATACCTTGCAAGAGGCTCGGGATTGCAGCCGAACATGGTTACTTTATGAAGTTTGTTTCCATGATACTGATAAAGTTGGATTTAATTTGTGATAGGGAAATGGCTGGGTGACGGGTCAACATGAGAACTAGGCCTGGAAAACTGGGCAGGTTTGGGTCAAAACGGGTCATTGTAGAAAAAAAAATTTAATTTGGTTTGGATCAAGACGGACATCCCTTTGGTTTGTGTCCGAACCGGCCATTTGAAAAAAAACATCATTTTTCATTTTTTAAAAAGGCATCAGTTTGTTTCATGTCAAAACGCGTCACTTTATAAAAAAACATCAATTTGGTTCGGGTCAAAGTGGGCCGTTTAAAAAGGCATCAACTTGGTTCGGGTCAAAACGTGTCACTTAGAAAAAAAACATCAATTTGGCTCGGGTCAAAATGGGTTGTTTTAAAAAAAGCATCAATATGGTTCGGGTCAAAACGGGTCATTTTAAGAAAGCATCAATTTGGTTAGGATCAAAATGAGTCGTTTTAAAAAAGCATCAATTTTTCGTGTCAAAATGTGTCACTTTAAAAAAAACATCAATTTGTTTTGGTTCAAAACGGGCCATTTAAATCATCAATTTGGACACTTTTAAATTAATAAGTTTTATAGTAGTTACAGGTTTTGACCAATGGCTAATTTAACTACACACAAACTGACCCGTTGACCACGATTTATTTTTGTTCAATCAACCACTCACTCCTTGAAACATAATAATGTCATGACAAGTAATCATAGAAAACGCGTACGTATTATGTGTCGTGTCAGGTGGCCGGGTGGCTTGGAATGGGAAACATGCGGTCACAGTAATGATTTTGGATGGATGCAAATGGCTGAGCCTGTGATGAAACTATACACCGAGTCAACGGACGGGTCTTCAATTGAAACTAAGGAAAGTGCATTGGTGTGGCAGTATCGGGACGCGGACCCGGTGTTCGGGTTTGCTCAGGCAAAGGAGATGTTAGACCATCTCGAGAGTGTATTGGCAAACGAACCCGTCGCGGTCAAAAGTGGTCTGTATATTGTTGAAGTCAAACCTCAAGAAGCCAGCAAAGGTCTTGTAGCAGAGAAGATATTTAAATCAATGGCTGAAAGCGGGAAGCAGGCTGATTTTGTTCTTTGTATCGGTGATGATAGATCTGATGAAGATATGTTTGAGATTATTGGTAATTCGATTTCAAGAAACTTGCTTTCGGTGAATACCAATGTGTTTGCGTATACGGTGGGACAGAAGCCGAGTAAAGCCAAATACTATTTGGATGACACGAACGAGGTTATTTTGATGCTTGAGAATCTTGCTGAGGCTACAGATTCACCGGTCACATCTGAAGATGAGGATGAAAGTGAGTAGTAGGTCGTGTCTGTGTCTAAACGTGTTTTTTAAACGCGCATTATTCTTAATTGGGTCAGGATTTAAGGTTGTGGATTGAGGTGACTTGGTGTTGGTTCGGTTCATCTTGTTTGGTCTGCTTTTGTTTGGACATAATCTGAAAATTCATTTGTTTTGAGGAAGGTGGTTAGTTTTGTAGGATTTGTGTTTTGTTTCCTAAGATCCAATTGTATACTAGCATGTTTTGAAATTCATCTCAAGTTAATCACACATGCCCATAATATATCCTTATCCATTTGTATACATTCAAGACACACAGCAATTAAAATGGAACCAACAATTTACCATATCGATCTCGAATTTTTCATTCTTAAAACTTGGTTCCGGTGTAAAAAATGCTCGGTTCGGTACCATAGCCAAAATACGGTAAATACCGGTACCGTAACCAACATGTACCGATCCTGATTTTCTTACTAATCTTGATACCGGTATTGATTCCGAAGTTTTCGTTTCGGTACCATTTTCTCATCTCTAATTTGCAATCATGGCATGAATTTTAAGTTGTAGCACTTTCATATATGGGAACATTCAAAGAAACTCTTAATGTCCAAAATAACATGACTCAAAGGATTCGGTTAGAACACAAAGTTAGTTCCCCGTCAACAAGCCAGGCAGTCTCTCGGTCTCTTAACTATACTCTTAAAAAAGATTAATTTTTCAATAAGGTCGAGATTTTAACTTGTTATCCAACCTGCATCAAGATAGCATAAAACATCTAGCCTCATGAACAAGAAGCAAAATTTGTCATTTATATGAATAAACCACTTCAAGATAAAATACTTACAATTTATCACAAAATACCAACAATGGTATCATACACTTATAGGGCTTGGACCCACGAAACAACCCGATTTTCAACAGGAATTTTAACACATTTCGACAGGATCGTCTGAAACTCATCGCCACTTGTTGGCTCTTTCTAAATAAGAACCTCCATAAAGAAACTCTTAATGTCCAAAATAACATGACTCAAAGGATTCAGTTAGAACACAAAGTTAGTTCCCCGTCAACAAGCCAGGCAGTCTCTCGGTCTCTTAACTATACTCTTAAAAAAGATTAATTTTTCAATAAGGTCGAGATTTTAACTTGTTATCCAACCTGCATCAAGATAGCATAAAACATCTAGCCTCATGAACAAGAAGCAAAATTTGTCATTTATATGAATAAACCACTTCAAGATAAAATACTTACAATTTATCACAAAATACCAACAATGGTATCATACACTTATAGGGCTTGGACCCACGAAACAACCCGATTTTCAACAGGAATTTTAACACATTTCGACAGGATCGTCTGAAACTCATCGCCACTTGTTGGCTCTTTCTAAATAAGAACCTCCATAAAGAAACTCTTAATGTCCAAAATAACATGACTCAAAGGATTCGGTTAGAACACAAAGTTAGTTCCCCGTCAACAAGCCAGGCAGTCTCTCGGTCTCTTAACTATACTCTTAAAAAAGATTAATTTTTCAATAAGGTCGAGATTTTAACTTGTTATCCAACCTGCATCAAGATAGCATAAAACATCTAGCCTCATGAACAAGAAGCAAAATTTGTCATTTATATGAATAAACCACTTCAAGATAAAATACTTACAATTTATCACAAAATACCAACAATGGTATCATACACTTATAGGGCTTGGACCCACGAAACAACCCGATTTTCAACAGGAATTTTAACACATTTCGACAGGATCGTCTGAAACTCATCGCCACTTGTTGGCTCTTTCTAAATAAGAACCTCCATAAAGAAACTCTTAATGTCCAAAATAACATGACTCAAAGGATTCGGTTAGAACACAAAGTTAGTTCCCCGTCAACAAGCCAGGCAGTCTCTCGGTCTCTTAACTATACTCTTAAAAAAGATTAATTTTTCAATAAGGTCGAGATTTTAACTTGTTATCCAACCTGCATCAAGATAGCATAAAACATCTAGCCTCATGAACAAGAAGCAAAATTTGTCATTTATATGAATAAACCACTTCAAGATAAAATACTTACAATTTATCACAAAATACCAACAATGGTATCATACACTTATAGGGCTTGGACCCACGAAACAACCCGATTTTCAACAGGAATTTTAACACATTTCGACAGGATCGTCTGAAACTCATCGCCACTTGTTGGCTCTTTCTAAATAAGAACCTCCATAAAGAAACTCTTAATGTCCAAAATAACATGACTCAAAGGATTCGGTTAGAACACAAAGTTAGTTCCCCGTCAACAAGCCAGGCAGTCTCTCGGTCTCTTAACTATACTCTTAAAAAAGATTAATTTTTCAATAAGGTCGAGATTTTAACTTGTTATCCAACCTGCATCAAGATAGCATAAAACATCTAGCCTCATGAACAAGAAGCAAAATTTGTCATTTATATGAATAAACCACTTCGAGATAAAATACTTACAATTTATCACAAAATACCAACAATGGTATCATACACTTATAGGGCTTGGACCCACGAAACAACCCGATTTTCAACAGGAATTTTAACACATTTCGACAGGATCGTCTGAAACTCATCGCCACTTGTTGGCTCTTTCTAAATAAGAACCTCCATAAAGAAACTCTTAATGTCCAAAATAACATGACTCAAAGGATTCGGTTAGAACACAAAGTTAGTTCCCCGTCAACAAGCCAGGCAGTCTCTCGGTCTCTTAACTATACTCTTAAAAAAGATTAATTTTTCAATAAGGTCGAGATTTTAACTTGTTATCCAACCTGCATCAAGATAGCATAAAACATCTAGCCTCATGAACAAGAAGCAAAATTTGTCATTTATATGAATAAACCACTTCAAGATAAAATACTTACAATTTATCACAAAATACCAACAATGGTATCATACACTTATAGGGCTTGGTCCCACGAAACAACCCGATTTTCAACAGGAATTTTAACACATTTCGACAGGATCGTCTGAAACTCATCGCCACTTGTTGGCTCTTTCTAAATAAGAACCTCCATAAAGAAACTCTTAATGTCCAAAATAACATGACTCAAAGGATTCGGTTAGAACACAAAGTTAGTTCCCCGTCAACAAGCCAGGCAGTCTCTCGGTCTCTTAACTATACTCTTAAAAAAGATTAATTTTTCAATAAGGTCGAGATTTTAACTTGTTATCCAACCTGCATCAAGATAGCATAAAACATCTAGCCTCATGAACAAGAAGCAAAATTTGTCATTTATATGAATAAACCACTTCAAGATAAAATACTTACAATTTATCACAAAATACCAACAATGGTATCATACACTTATAGGGCTTGGTCCCACGAAACAACCCGATTTTCAACAGGAATTTTAACACATTTCGACAGGATCGTCTGAAACTCATCGCCACTTGTTGGCTCTTTCTAAATAAGAACCTCCATAAGGAAACTCTTAATGTCCAAAATAACATGACTCAAAGGATTCGGTTAGAACACAAAGTTAGTTCCCCGTCAACAAGCCAGGCAGTCTCTCGGTCTCTTAACTATACTCTTAAAAAAGATTAATTTTTCAATAAGGTCGAGATTTTAACTTGTTATCCAACCTGCATCAAGATAGCATAAAACATCTAGCCTCATGAACAAGAAGCAAAATTTGTCATTTATATGAATAAACCACTTCAAGATAAAATACTTACAATTTATCACAAAATACCAACAATGGTATCATACACTTATAGGGCTTGGACCCACGAAACAACCCGATTTTCAACAGGAATTTTAACACATTTCGACAGGATCGTCTGAAACTCATCGCCACTTGTTGGCTCTTTCTAAATAAGAACCTCCATAATCTTGCCCATTGCTTCGTGGTTGTTTCTGAAAAGAGTTCAGCGTGTCGTGCACAGTAACTCAATGACGCCGAAAAACGATAACTTTGTTTTCAGTAGGATCGTTTTTGCCATTCAAAAGGGGGGGTGACGCAACTTGTTGCCCGCTCACTTGCCCCTCTATTGTAGTTGAATTCTTTTATTATAATATCACATGATGATGTTTCTTTAAAAAAAAAATCATACGCAGTGTCAGAAAGATTCTTTATGGTTGCATCAATCTTCAGCAAGCTTTTCAGTCATGGAGTTTCTAGCCATCCATAAGTGTTCATGGACCGAGTCCCGACATGCCAAATGTAACTAACATCTGCAATTATGCACAGAATCAGTTAACCAACTCCCTAGCACATATTCACATTTCCACACTTGGGTGAACATATATAGCATTATTTTTTAAAAGGGTTAATTAAAAAAAAACATTCTACTTTGTTATTTTTCAATAGAAAGTGCCCCAACTTAATTTGATGCACTGAAATCCCTCAACTTGTAGAAAAAGTCGCTATTTTTTGTCAAAACATAAAAATGTATGTTAAAGTCCTTAAACCTGTCTAAAATAGACGTAATTCAATCAATCATACCTATTAAAATGCACATACTTGTGAATTTTTATTTATATAATGACTTGTCAAATCTTAAATTACTCAAATTTGATAAAATGGCATGTACTTGTAAACTCTTAAAATTATTAATAAAAAATTGATAGTGTTGGTTCATAAGTAACAAACCATGTTGGTTCGTTCTTAAGTTAGTGTGCCAGGTTCATTTCGTGTTGTTCCTTTGGAGTCCCATAAACATGAAAACCCATGAACCCTCACTATTGGTTGGCGGGTCCTTTAGTCGAATGTGATTTTTGATGACTTGATTAGGACTAGGTTTAAAAGCTAGAGTTGTTTTCTTCTATCAGGACCAGGTTTCACATATCCAAGGAAGGCAGTAGTAATGTGAATATTAGAGAACACCCTTTCTATAGGAAAAAAAATCACATTAAAACCTCGTACTTGAATGACACCACCTTAATTTGTCCACTCAATTTTTCAAAAAAAAAAAAAAAAAACAGTATAAATCCAATGACATATCATCTTAAGATTTCCTAGAAACAACAGTATTCTCCGTTATAGAGGACCCAAGACTCGACATAAGAGAATAAACAGGACTAAACTCCTTATCACCCCTTGCCCTTACATTCACAGCATGGTCATCAAGAGTCACTTTAATACCCTTCCATATCTGATCCTCCCCTTGCGAATCCAGCCACAACGAATACTGCAACGGACTAAACTTATTCCTCTGCATTGGCGACTGCAACTCATCCGGCGCCCGAGAATAAAGATGATGAAGTACAACACTCAATGGCAAATCTTGAAGCAATGGTGACCCACCAAGCTGTGCCGTTTCAAGAAATATAACCGGCCTAAACGCCCGCAGCGCCCGATACGGTGCACCGAGTTGCTCGACCGGGAACAAGTTCTGACCCACGGCTAGTTCCAGCTCAGCCATGTCCTGAACCATTCTCAGCTTGCCCGACTCGGATAACGGTCTGACTAGAGAGGCGTGTCGGATGAAGAATATTAAGACCCGTGAAGCCATGGTCCGGACGAGTCTGGTGCAAATGGTTTCGGTCCCGACTGAGATGACTTTGGCAGATGACGGTAATAGTTTTGATAAGAACTCGGTGCGGAAATGGGAAATGTGTTTTTGTAATTCTTCCATGTAAGGTGACAAGTTGTTGTCGGCTGAGGCAAAGTTTTGGGTGTGGATTTGAAGGATGCATGACTCGAGGCGTTCGAGCATGGATTGGAATAAGGGTGTGACGGATTCACAGGCGACTTCATATATGGTGTTGAGTAACGGGGATAATATGTCGGAAGCGATTGGCGGGAGGCCTTTTGTCATGGTGGATATGGAACCGTGGATGTCTTGTAAGTGTTGGCAGAGTGTGAAGTTTTTGAGTTGGGCTGGCGTAGCTGGGCCGGATATTTGACGAGCTTCTGGGCCTGTTGAGATCTGCAAATCAAAAGTTTGATTATGATTAGTTGATCCTTACAAACTTCTGGCAAAAGAAACAAAAAAGTGTTTGCAGGTTGGCCCAAACCTTTACCCAGCCTGCCTACTTTGCCACTACTAATATTTATATTCTTGGCATTTAACTCCCAACTAATGAGCATGTTTTCATTTTTTTTCTCTAAATATATATTTTGCTACCCTAATACTTCATTTGTAATTAAATGTCATTTTCATATAAAAAATAGCAAATAAAAAGCAGGTCTTGTTAGTTATCAATTATGATGTTAAAAGACACATATTTAACACTAAAATGTCAAATACGGACTCCTCTTAGAAGACTTTTGTAAATGAACCGAACAAACACAAACGAAGCACATTTGCTTGTTTAACTTACAAATAATCGAGCACGAACAATTAAACTAACAGCGTTTTCTAGTTCATGTCCGTTCAATGTGTTTGCGTTCGTTTATGTTCGTTCGTTACTTGTATAAACGAACGTGAACGAAGTAACATAACTGAACATAGATGAAAGAACGTAACTAAGGTAATTAAAAGTAAGTAGATGTGTACAACAATGTGCTGGGCCTAACAAGTTACTGAAACTAGACTAATCATAATGGGCCTAAAAATCAAGGAACATAAATGAACGAACTTAAACAAATGTAAACTAACAAACACAAACAAATTTAAATAAATGAACGTTCAAGAACATAAATGAACGAACAATACATGCATTCATGTTCGTTCGTTTAACTGAATGAGTGAAAAATATTTTTCGTGTTTGTTCATTTAACATAACCAAACTTCCTGCCGAACAGTTTAATGAACATTTGGTTCATTTACAGGCTTACTTTTTAGTGCGTGTGAGAATGTTATTTAAATCATACAAACAATGGCTAGAAAAGATTAACTTATTCTACATTTTACAACAAAAAAAAAGTTTATAAACGAGTAACTAAAAATGACAATTCGAAGTGTTTATATTCTGAAATATTATACTGAAAAACATATTTGTACCTGGTACTCAGCTAGTTGAGCAAGCAAAAGCAGGACTTTGCTGATCTCACGCAGGACAAGAAGAGTCAACCGTGCATCCAACTGAACTGCTTCAATTGCACCAACCATTTGATCTCTCCCTTCTACTGTTATAGCAGGTAAAACCCCATTAACGTCCGTGTCGCGTGAAATTCTTTCAACAAGATTTTCAATCATAGACAAGAGTTTTGGATAACCAATGGTAAATATCTCTTTAACAAAGCTTGATGCTGTGAAAGTAGATTTCATTTGGTTTGTAAGTGATTTGACAATTGCTTCCCAAACACGAGCGGTTAAGATAGGGTCACCATCCTAGATAGAAATAATAACAATTGTATACAGTTATACCCTTGTGTATATGATTTAAACAAGAACTTAAAAGAGTCGTGTATAGTTGGTCATAGAAAAATGAAAAGAAGCTTACAAAAGCCAATTCCTTGAAATAATAGCATTTCTTCACATGTGCTAGAAATGAAGCATCTTTTATTACTTTTGTTAGGTTTAAAACTATGTACTCCTTAAAACATTATTTTTAATCAGATTCACATAGGACATATTGCATTTCAGATTAATGGTAAAACATGATCCACAATAAAGACACGATTGACGAAACTGGCTTCATCAAAAGCAATTTCTAATAACAAACTTTCATCAAAAGCAATTGATATCAAACCTAACTAAAATTCACATTCCTTGATGGTATGAAACATTAGTTTTGGGTGTTTAAATTTGCCTTTGAAAGTGATTCGTGTTTCCGTAACCTAGTTCTATTATGATCATCAGAGACTGTATGTAACATAAAAGATTATAAAATGCATACCGTTATTTGCACCATACACTCAACATCATCTAAGGTAAAGAATACATCCAAACACCATTGCCTGCAGGCCTTTTCGTTACTATAAGTTACTTAATTGTAATTACTCAATGTCACATAATCACTTCTATTAACAATCCAAACACCTTTATATTTGCCATGTACATCAAGAACATGTTTGCTAAAGAACACAGTGACACACAATCTTCAAACTAACCTAATGCTTAGAAGTATATAATAAGATCTACTCATCAAAAAAACAGTGCCAGCAAGAATGAAAGAAACAACTCACCTGCATGACCTCATCAAGCAGTAACACATGCGTAAATGGATCCCATTTCTTCGACAGCACCCGCTGCAAATGCCAAACCGCCACCACAACCGAATGCAGCTGATCCATACAACTCCCCATCCTCTGCCACAACGCCTCCTTCGCCTTCCCTCCACTCCCAATCTGTGGCGTCCCGCTCCTCTGTATCCCCTCGGGACCCCCAAACCCCCCGCCACCGGACGCCGAAATCGCCTTCATATCCAACGCCACGCTCACACTCTTGACACCTATATTCTTATACTTACTAATCAGCCCATCAACCGTCGGCCGCAGCTTCCCTAAATTATAAAACACCTGTAGCCCCGCACCGACCTCCGCCTGATTAAAGCCTTGGAGGCCGCGCTCCAAGGCCTTCATTCCTTGGGTCCGCAGCCTCTGCCCCGCTTCAAACACGAGCTTTAACTCCTCGTCAACCGACACGACTCCGGACAGATCATTTTCGGTGCATAGGCGCAGAATCTCGCTGTGTAGCTGAGCGGCTTTGGATAGATCGAGCTTCTGAGGCTCGGGCTCGGCCATGACGTCGCGAAGCTTGTTGGACAGGCGAAGCACGCGGACTGGATTAAATGAAGGGTGAGGTGTAGGTTAGAGAGCTGGATGGTCTTGGATCGGATCTGGCGGTTGGGGTCTGTGATCTGGGATCTGATCCTGTGGACGGAGGACTGGAGGGTGGAGACGGCGGAGCGGATGGCGGAGAGAGAGGCGTCTGCGTTTCTGACGGAGGAGAGCTGGGAGAGGAGGTCGTCGTGGTGGGAGAGGACCTCGGAGCGGAGTTGCTTATGGAGGAGGCGGATGCCGTCCTGAATCTTCTCAGCGCGGGAGGCGGCGGTGCCGGAGGAGAACTGGGTGGAGTTGAAGTCCGGGGAGAGGAATTTGGAGAAGATGGGGTCGGAGGAGAAGGAGTATAGGAGGCTGCTGCTGGTTGTGGTGGTGGGTTTGAAGGTGGGGAGGCGTTGGACGGAGGTGCGTTGAACCGCCGGAGATGATGACATTGTTTCTCCGGTGGGGGTGATATTATTATTGTTGCCGGAGAGGTTTTATATTGATAAACAGACAAGGTACCGACGGTGTGTGGAAACAAAATTTAAATTATTATACTATATATTAAAGGATAAGGTCCTGCTACAGTACAGAGGGTATATTTGTAATTCTTTTGTTTTTGTCAGGTTTCTTTGGACACTTTACACACCGATTCCAATTTCCACCTGCATATTGAATGCCCATCAAATTGCTTCGCGACTTTCACCATTGGCTTTCCATTAGCGACCCACGAATTCATCTTCAATCGAAGTTGCCTGAGAGCTGATTAGACTGAACGCTTGGTTTTCTTTCCGTTAATGGTTTTCTTTCTACATTTGCATCCATGTTTAGTATGCTTTTGCTATCATTCAAAGTGTGTACTGTGTGCCTAACAAATGCCAGTACCTTTCTAAATATTATAATTCCTAAACAACAATATAGGAAAACAAGAAATAATAAAGTTGTAATATCCGGAAAAAAAAAATAGCAATATTAATAATAATAATAATAAATTTGGAAATAATAAAATAGTGAATGTCCGAGTCACTTATTAGAAGTGTTATTCCATAAAACCGATAAAACATAAATGGCAGATAATCAAAGATCACTTTTACTAACTGGTTATAATGATAATATAAACATGATGATTATTGTGGGTTTGTGTTTCGTGAGGCTAATATCTAATATTTGAAAGTTAATAAAAAATTGAAATTTAAATAATACAAAACATCATCTATTGGAATTTAAAAGATGTTGACAAATTCAAATTTTTCCAAGCTCATCTTCTGCAAACTAACTATCAAAAGAATCGGATTATGAATATGTTAACCGCTCCTATGTTATCCGGCTATATGTATATGTATATATATCTATATCTTAAGCCAAAAATATATATATATATATACACATATCATCTCACGAAAACCTACATGCTATCATATTTCGGTTTCGCCGCGACCTGCAACCACCGTAGGTATTCGTCACCACCAGCCACAACCATCATTCCGGTAAAAACGATCACTCGCGGACGTTTCTGATAGTCATACACTGTTTCTTCCTGCCGCTGCCATCTATGTCAGAGTCCGCCATTGCCGCTCGCCAACGTTACAACCGGTTGCTAATCGTTGAGTTCTTTCTAATTGCACCGGTCACCGTTTTCCCTCCGCGTCACGTACCACCACTGTTCAAGTTCCGCCTTCGATTTGTTCTGTTAAGAGAAACCGATTTAGTCGCTGTCACGTTTACGTACATCACCGACTTGTTCGACAACTCAGGTAACTGTCCGCTCCTTCTCTTCTGGTCCACATGCCTAATTAAGTTGTTCGAATACGCCTATGATTCGTTAATTTGTTCCGGCAATGAAAAACGTTGTTTAAAATGAAACTGCACTTGAAATTCTTATTATAACTCTGCATGATACAAGAGTCTGTATGGTCTGTTTAATTTCTTCTAATTGGTTGTAAAAAAAAAATAGTGTCAACCATATTATTTATTATAGTGTCCATGTTGTGTTTGTGGATATAGTTGGCTAAAGTTAATTGAAGGTTTAAAAGGAATTGCTTTCATCTACTACGTATATTTTTAGATCAAAGTTGGGAACATAGATATTTTAATAAAATAATAAAATGTAAAAGTTTTGACGATTATCTTAATTAAACAAATAAATAATAATTCAACTTTAGTCAGTTTATTCACGTTTTGCTCTTATAATTATGTAAATGTTTAAAAATTTAGAATTTGCAAAGTAATACTTGTTTTTAAAGCTTTAACGATCTTACATAATCACCGAAACTAGCATATGACTAAACACGTTTATTTTAAATGAATTCCTAAAGTGTCATTCTGGGGAAAATCAACGAATCATCCATCGTGATTAAGTTCGTACATCTATATTAAAATGTAGCCAAACCGTAGGTTATCGTAGGACGTGTGGACAACTTAGATTTTTACTTGGCTTTGCTTTGCTTCGTTGGATAAGGTACGGATTCTGTTTCTTGTTACTTCATAGTACGGTTTCTGTTTTTGTTACTCTTAGTATTAATTATAGTCCGCTACTTTGTTGTACGGATTCTGTTTCTTGTTACTTCATAGTACGGTTTCTGTTTTTGTTACTCTTAGTATTAATTATAGTCTGTTACTTTGTTTTACGGTTTCTGGTTTCTGTCACTCATAGTATAATTATATTCCGTTACGGTTTCTGTTTTTGTTTACTTATGGTATTGACTCTATTCCGTTACTTTGTAGTACGGATTTTTGTTACGCGTCAGTTATATTTTGAGTTCAGTTATTTTATATAATATATTTTAGTTATATGTTTTAGTACTCTGTTACCCGAGCAATTTCTGACTTGTCATTGGGGCGTCAATGGCATGGCACTTGTCGTGACAGTGCGTAATTAAAGTTTACGGCGTCTCTAACTAGTACTTGTGAAGTATTAGGGCCACTTAGGGGCATATGGATCGATCCTAGTTTTGTTCTGATTTCTGACTTCTGATTTCTGGGGGATGGAACAATGCGTGTACGCCACACGTATCATCTCATTGGTGCATAAATTAGCTAACAGTGTACCCCTCTGTTTCTGTTTCTGTTTCTGGCTCTGGGTGATTTATGTGTACACGACGTATTTTATGGATATATTATTGTCGTGTAGCTTGATATATGTTTCTGCATATGTTTATTATTATTGTTTTATATCTGAATCTGTTATTTAGTATATTGGGTTATATCAGTATCTGTATTAGTATTATATTTAGTATCTGTATTAGTTCAGTTATGGTCTAGTGTCAGTTCTATTTTTGTTGCTTTTTCGTAAGTTCGTCTTTACATGTACTATTGTTCTTTCCGTTACTGGGCAATTTTTGGCTCAGCCGTATTTTCCTTGTTGTGTTTTTCTTATTTGTTTACAGGTAATAGGGGACTCGGGGAAGTTTGTGACGAGAGAGAATATTGAAGCTTAAGCTTTTAAAGGACTATTCATTTTCAGTTATTTGAGTAAATATAATTTGACTTAGGCTTCTTCGAATTTTGATTTGATATCTGTAATAGTGACACGTCAGCCCGTTCCGGGTTGGGGTGTTACAAAAGTGGACTCCTTTATTCAGCTATTATCTATATTTAAGACTTTATGATGAGAAATAAACAATTTCACAAATTGACAACAGGTGAACAATTTGTTAACTAACATACATCATCAAAATGGCCCCTGCAAAAAAAGGCAAAGCTAAAGCCAAGTCAGCAGAGGCACCACCAACAGCACCTTCTAGTACCAAATTTCCCGCATGCATGCGTTTCATTCCTCCATCGTCCGTTGCTGTCACCATACACGCAAAGCCTGGTTCTAAAGTTGCCACCATCACAGGTCTTTTATTTTATTTCTAACAAACTATATTTCCTTGCTATATTTCTAACTAACTGTTGTAAAATTAGATTTGGATGATGAGGCTGTAGGAGTACAAATAGATGCACCAGCTAAAGATGGAGAAGCTAATGCTGCACTTCTTGATTACATGAGCTCGGTAAGCCTAAGATTGGATGGTCTTTTTATGTTGTAAATAATTAACTTTATACATTAACGATTCCATAGTATTATCAAAAGACGTTTTTCTTGGAACCGTATAAGTTTGTAATTTCTTAGCTACATCTTGAAAGCTGCTTTTGGATATATGATGCACAATATTTATGTTTTCTTTGTATTTTCTTTTTCTTATGTGTTTCTTTATATTCATTATTTAGTTTTGTTATCGGATATAGGTTATAGGGGTGAAAAAGAGGCAGGTTTCATTAGGAGCTGGCTCAAAATCAAGGGACAAGGTTTTAATAGTTGAAGGGGTATCACTAGAAGCCGTGCACAATGCTCTCGATAGGGTATTACATAATCCTTGATGCGGTAAAGCGACCCAAGGTTTGTATACTTATTGGAAACTTCTTGATTATGAATGTCAACAAATTTCCCATTTGGAATGACGGTCAACGTCATGCCCAAACATTTATGTGTTAAATAGCTTAGGGCCGGGTGCCTCGTGTAGTTTTATGCATTTTTATGACTTTCAACCTTCATTCAACCCGTTTTTTTAGTTGAATATTAACCCCTTTGATCGTTAGGTATGAAATATAACCCAAATCAACTTAATTATAGACAAATTAATTATAATATCGTTTACTTTTTGTTACTCTTCAGATGCCATACTTGGTATGCCATTGAGATTGTGCAATGCAAGCTTGTCTTGATTTAGAGAATAAGTTGGGGAGGCAGTGCATCGTCTATGTCGAGAGAGAGATCGACATGTGGTTATGGATTTCGATCTTAAGGTTTGGTACTTGTTCCATACGAGTGGTGGGGAATTTATGTATTCACAGTTTGTTAATTATATATGATGGGTTTTATATTTATTATAAAGTTGAAGTTGCAAGTTAAAAGTTGTGATTCCTTATATTTGTGGTTTATAAAAGCTGGGATGTTTAGACAAACAAAAACTAGCCTGTAAAGTTTGCCTTGTATTAGACTAGGAAGAAATACCGGAATAGTTGAGTATCATCACCATCACCATCACCATCATCATCGTACTCAGTAAATTTCATCAATAGCAAATCTATAGTAGGGTCTGAGGAGGGTAAGATGCATACAACCTTATCTCTACCCCGTAGGAATAGAGAGGCTGTTTTCGGTGAGACCCTCGGCTCGATAGTAGTTTTGCATCAAGCCTTGGACATAAGGCACATAACACACAACCATTTGGACACCGACTGATTGTTGCATATATCTTTGTCTTTCGGCCATTAACCATTTGGAATAGTTGAGTGTAGGTTCAAATTATTTGTCAAATGTAATTAAATTTTTGGAACATAGATATGACCGGTATAACCTATTTTTCTATATTATATTATTAAGCATAAGTGATTAACGAAATAGTCATTTCACAATTAGAAGACAATGACAAAAACGTCATTTAACAATTGGGCAGAAAACGTAATTTGTCATTACACTGTTTCGTTTTAGAAGCGTTGAGTACAAGATTATTAAGCATCCGCCATTTTGAAATTACTATTAAACCCATTGGGATACAAGGGGTTTACTAATCCCACTCTCCATCATCGTAACTGGAATTCACTGAACCCCTCATATTTCATCCAATCCTTCAGTTACAAGTCGTGCCCTTCAATCCTTCTGTTATATAATAGAGGCCATTAAACAGTGGACGTTTATTATTGAAATCGTGGGGTGATTGATCAACATCAATATCGAAACCACTCTCCAATCAAACCTGCATTAAAGAATTGTAATCAAGCACCGAAACCCCTGCAATTATTACTGTGCAATCAAACGTCAATCAATGGCTGGCGGTTATCTTCAGTGGTATAAGTATGGCCGATGGCTGATCGCAATTATTCAGCCCCCACAATTGTTAATATCTGTAAGTGTTTTATAATTTCTGCCGGGCTTTGTATGAATACATCTCCATTATAAATGACTTCTATACAAGGATCTGTTACTGTTATTATGGCTAAATGTTCAATTACAATGAAGGAATGATATCGAGTGTCTTCGTTTTTATTCTTCATTCATATTACATTGTCATGTAGCCTTTTTTTAGTTGTTAGGCTATTGATTCGAGGGGTTGATGAAATGATTTGTGTGCACTAGAAAGCAATAAAAGGCAACAGCCTAATGTAGATGTAATATGCCCATGCGGCCATTGCTTTTTATTCTGCGAATGATTCTTTTTTTTAGTAATTTTGTTAATGTTATTTGGATTGGGATTACATATTATACTTCACATAAATGATACAACACCACAGACCACAGCTGTAATATTTAAAAACGCTCCATGATTTAAAAACTCTTCTAACGTTGGGCCATCTCTAAGTGTCTGCAGTGAGATTGGAACTAATCACGCGAGATGCATGTGCCCGGGAAAATAGGCCGACTGTTGCGCCCACTCTGGCTGCGACTGCGAACCACATAATGACATTTGTAATATAAAATTAATAAAATTTAAGGGATATGGTAACCTTTTCTTTATTTGTGCAGTTACATGCCATTTGAGCATGAAACATTGCATACCTTTACAACTTTTGTTAATACATTTACTTTTCTACCCTTGGTCAATATTTTTTGTTTTGTTTGGATCTTAACTGTTTCTGAAACTTTTATACAGATCGATTGATCTTGTAGAAAGCCTATAATAGCCATGGATGCAACCTTTGGGATGGAGTGTCTGCTTTTGAAGAATACTGTTCATTTTGGTCTTAAGTTTGATACCTTTCTTGTTAATACGCGCGATAAATGTTATTGGTATAATTCTTTTGATGACACAACTTGTTATTTGTAGTAATAGATATAGATTATACAGGTTTATTTAATATTTATGATGTAATGAAATTCAAAATGAAAAGGAACTTATCGGGTCAACTCGGCCCAATCCATCCATTAAAAACAGCTCGTTTTTGGTAGTTTACTTAAATCACCTTTGTCCCACCTCGCTTAACACTAGGGGTGTAAACGAGCCAAACCATGAAGCAATCAACCACCTGGTTTCAAAGGCTTTGTTTGGACTACTGTACTTATTTTAACGTGTAGGAAGTAAGTTAACCTTTTGGATTAATCAAATGTCTACTGTATTTAGTATGAAAAAAATGTGGAAAACGGAAGGAAAAAATGTTTAGGGTCTATTTAGCTATAGACCTGGTTGTATTAGGAAATGTAATCCTTAAATATGTGCACTTATGTTGTTAGTCGGTCTGTTTATACTATATGTACTCTGTTCTCCCAGGATAATTGGGTATTACAAATTTAGTACCTATTATGTTTAGATAGTCAACTGTTAAGTCAACATGGTGCAGCTTCAAAATGTAGCAGCTGGTGTCGAGTTTGATTTCAGACACATGTTCAACTAATCCGGTGAACGTGAAAAACTGAGAAATTGCTGCACATTTTAGCTCTAGGTTGCTTCGTTGATAACCAGGGGCATTTAAGTTATGTTAGAAGGCTTTAATTAAATTGTTCTTTGCAATTTGACCATGTAAAAGTCAGACTTACCAAATCAGTTGTGACAAGTAAAATAGTGGTTGTTTGATAAATGCAACAATTAGTATGAAATAGTACTTTGTTTAAATTTCTTGAAAATCAACCACAATTATGTAAACCGTATTCGAGTATAACACACTCAAAAGCGTCTGGCATTCATATCCTGCAGTTTTATTTTTCACTTATGCACGAACATGCTGTGGATTTGTATTATGTAATAATAATAATTTGCCAGCAGGTCATACTGTTAACATCTTTGAACATTTAGTCATTTATGTAGCAAACTTGTAATTAACACTTGCTTCTTATTTATGTGCCATGTCATTTGTTTCCGAAAACATCCTACCCTTTAACGTTAAAAAACAGCAAAAAAGAAAAAAGAAAGGAATACATAAAAAAGAAAAATAATAAGGGAAGAAAAGGTAAAAGAAAATGCAAAAATGTCGACAGCAAAACGTAAGATAATTTATCATTGCTATGTATGGTTGTGTGGTTACCTCAGTTGACTTAGTTTGTTGAAAATTTAGAGATATTGCTATTACCGTAACGAAGCAAACCGTTGCCATCGAATTCCCATCATGTGCCCACAGGCAGTGAGATTGTTTTGATAGAAATTACACGTACCGTATCGAATCAGTAACTTAGCTTTATGTTATGAGTTAATTCATTCCAATTCTCATAATAATGATAATATCCACTTGCAAATTTTGAAGAAAAAATTATCATTATTGATTGTTATATGTGCATCTCTTTCACCCATGTACCTTGGATTTTTATTCTGTACTTGGGTCTCCAGCAAATTAGAAATCAAGAGTGGTTATTATAATATATTAGTCTATTGTTAGTATTATCAAATTTTTATTCTGGCTATTTTTATAGAGTTTTAACTTTTAACCATTCTTATTCTATGCTCAGCTTACAGCTAGCGTGCAAGGAGTTATCGTCCACGCATAACACATGTAAATTGTTAATTTAATAAATTTGTGTTAATAGTAAGCTTAAAACTAACTTATAAGATTCTCATGTAGTTTTATCATATTTTCGCCGAGAACCAAGAGCTGAACAAAAGTTTAAGGACATTAGTAATGCCTATGAGGTAACATTCTTTGGTCACCATACGAGGTGGCAGTTAAAAACGAATTTGTTTGGGTTTTCTTATATTTGTAACGGTTCGAATGTGTAAGATCATGAACATATAGCTCATAATGAAACACCCGCAAGTAGGATTGTATAAACAAATTGAACATACACAAACGGAGGATGTTCATGATCGTTTTTATAACTTCCGCATAACAAACGATTGAGCACGATCGATTAAACACCTAGGGTTTTTTTGTTCATGTTAATTTATGTTCGTTCGTTATAGTATAAACGAATGGTTCATGAACGTAAACGAACAAAAACACAAATGAACGAACATAACAGGGCTAAACAAACGAATTTCACTTATTATACTCATAATGCATGATCAGTTATTTTTAAATAATGAGTCAATCAATTATATTCATAACCGTCACATTATTTGTTTTCCATGTAAGTGTAATCATCAAAAAACGGTTTTAATTATTATACTTATACTTGTCATGTCACTTCCATATTTCTCCCCCTCAGATGTACTATCTTTTTGATCCGTTACCCAACGGATTCGACCCTACCACAAATTCATCTCTTATAGTTTGAAATCTTGATTTTTTTATGACAACATTTTGGTGATCAAAATTTCCAATCAAACTCATTCCTCCAATCTATACATACCTTTGGGACAAAAATTCTGGTCAATCGACACATATGTTAATGTGATATATGTCATATGGGATAACATCTCAAAGGAAATACACAATGATCCATCAAATGTATGCAAATGTGATTTTATATCATTTTGTTGGGAAAGATTACTTTTTGGGCATTTAATTAATGCATTTTAGGGGGTGTTTGAGATTGCTTATAACTTGTTAACTTTTTGAAAAGTAATAAGGTGTTTGTAATTGCTTATATTGTAAGAGAAAAAGTTCCAAAAGTTATACTTTTGTAACTTATAAACTTATTGAAAAGTTATAAGGAGGTAAAATAAGGAATCCCAAACACTCTCTTATTGTTTATTTTGAATGTTATTAGATTTCATTTTTGTTTTCTTGTATTTAAGTTTATATATTATCTTGTTTTAAATTTTGACACACCATACAGGATCCATGTGAAAGATGCAGTCGGACTATGCATAAAAGTTGGTGTGAAGGTAAGAATGTTGATGGTTTATAATGTGTTTGTCAGAAAAGGTCCTGAACAAAATAAATATCGGTTAAAATGGACCCTTAAAAAGATATCGGTTTGATAGTTTACATCTAACATGTGTGTTTATGTTTATGCTCTATGTTTTTAGTTTGCTTCTTTTTTATTTTTTTTTCTTTCTAAGTTCCACACAACTATCCACCGACACGATTCGCTTAGCTAACCAAGCATGTTTGCAGACTGAAATAGTACCATTTATTTTTCTCATACAAGCAATACTTGGTATAAAAGTCCCACTTCACTCTTGATTAAAAGTAGATAGTTCACTCATGATTAAAGTTTTCTTAAAACTTTGCTTAAAGTTTCATTAATGAATTTATGTTTTACGCATCTCTAACCATATTTGGTTTCATGACTAAAGTAGTAGCATTGCTAATAGTCCTTTTCTTTTGTATTTGTCCAACAACTAAGACAGGTGACAAATCATACAAACGTCGGTTCTAAGGCTCTTGCAAGTTGCTATTATCTTTTGGGTAAGAAGATATGTGTCATTTGCTTTGAAAAACCTAGGCTTATATATTCAAGTTTGGCGAGACAGTTAAAAGATTCAAAAAAAATCTGTGAAAGGATAATAAATATTGTTTTGGTATTAATGTATGTTGTTTATCTTTTGTTTAATCTTGAATGTATAAAGCGAACTTGAACCATTTATAGTTCATTTCATTTATTATTTTTGTGTTATTCCCCACGTATATGCCGCATAAAAACCTCCATGATGGTAAAGAGTTACACTTATTTGATGAACAACGTTTTCTAATGGTAAATCTTTTGCTTGTTCATTTTATTTTGCTTTTAAGCCGACTTGTTACGTGACTTTTTTTTATCTTTCCTTCATTTTAGTAAATTAGTTTAAGAAAGACATACCCTACGCGTCGCGTTTTAAGGCTCTTGATGAATTAGGTTATTTGTAGGAAAGCCTGTGCGTTGTGACAGGACGCCACGGCCCACGAGCATTTGGTAGGCAGGAAGTCAGTTTGTTATCGTACCGCTTTAGAACAGGTATTTGTTTTTTAAAATAAGTTACTAATAAACTAACGTAGCAATTCATAATAACAGCTTTCAAAGTATTTTGTAAATTGTTTGTAAACAAAAAATATATTAAGGGATATATTATTTTAATAATATATTATATTAGTAAATTAGTTAGTCAAAATTTTCAATTTCCTTTTTCAACTTTAAACATCTATCACGTTTATTTTAAGTATTTATATAATTACACAAAAGTTTATACCGACACTTCTGAATTATTAGATTTGTGATGTTTTCATCATACCACACTCCTACTAAATTTGGGTACTTCAGCAGTTGAATTGAGTAATATATCAAATAAGTGATTTTTTAGCAAACCGAGTTAACTATTATATATATATATATATATATATATATATATATATATAATGTGCAGGTGTAGTTCATTGCAGTTTTATTAAAGATCAGGAATGAAATTGCAGAACATGGGTAACTTATCACTTGTAATAACCATTGATTCCGGTAACTAAATTTAATTTGAAGTTGTACTTAAGATTATGTTGTTATTGTGTAGCTATTCATATAAATAATAACATGTTGCATCATCTTGTTGATACCATAATAGTTTCTATCCTAGAAAGCAAAAACAATATTATCATCAATCACTTGCTACCAGTTCTATTCTAGAATGCGGTGTCTTGATAAAGATACTACAAGCACACAAAAAAACATGTTATTACTAATTAAGTTGATCCGGTACCTTTTGTGAAAGTAATTTTCCTGTTAATCCAACATTTATGATTTATTATATGGAAAAAAATTGAGTTTTCATTTAATGATTTCGTTTACTCATGTTGGCAACAGTGGCTACAGTTGGAAGAAATGCACCCAGGTTGGAAATCTTAGTCGTATGACGCGCATTGTGAATAATGAGAGTTTCATTCACAAAGTTAGGAAATAATGAAAGTTTCATTCATACACATAAGTTTTTTTTTTTTTTAATTTTTATTATTTTATTTTTAGGAATTCTTTGAAATCCGTTATTGTTTTATTTTTATGTGTTTTTCAAAAATCACAAAACTCATAAACTTACTTTGTTAACAAATATTACACAAAAAACGATGCATCGAATATATATATATATATATATATATATATATATATATATATGCCTACGCTATTTTAGTGCACACCCCACATAGAAAAATTCCAACAAACCAGTTGCACATGCGGCCTTGGTTTAAAAAAGCGCGCCTGAGGCGAGCCGAGGCGAGAGGCGACCTAAGGCGAGAGCTTCATCGCTGTTGCCTACTCAAGGCGAGCAATGTTCAAAAGGCGAGAGTGAGGCGCTATTTTTAGGCAAAAAGTGGCCTGAGGCGAACCCGAAGCGAGCGCCTTACGTAGAGATGTCGTTTTTATGCATCAAAATGTTGTAAAACATGTTTTTTAGGTTGTACATGTAGATAATTTATATATTAAATCATATATAACATCTATTTATTGCTACATTTAGAGTTAGGATGCTAAAAACATAAGATATATATTTAAAAAAATTATATAAAAACCTTACGCCTCATATACGAAAAGCTTTCGCTTTTTGCGCTTTGCGCTTCGCCCTTCAGTTTTAGACCTCATCGCTTTTGTTCGCCTCTCGCTTTTTAAAACCAAGCATGCGGCAACGCACTCACACTGATAACCCATTACACACCACACCAAACGCTACAAACCAACACGAGGAGATAATTTGTGTGAGCCCGCAGCAACGCGCTGACACTTATGCTAGTATAAATAATTTGAAGGTTTAGTGGAGCAAAATGCATATAACTAATCCATGATGCTATACAGGAACGCCCTTTTTTAGAGGTGTTTAGTGAATGCACCCCATTCTCTTGTCACATCAGTCATTATAACTGTTATAAGAGCATATAGATCTGATATGCAGTTATATAACCATGGCATACTTGTGTACAGTTCATGTATACATTTAAATATATGGTCGTGTATTCGTATACAAGTGCATGCCACTTGTAGACGTGTGTAGGCCTGATATGTGGCCGTGTCTTTCTTAATGATCTTCGAGGTATAATGATCACCTTGAATTACGTAGATAATGAGATATGATGATGTGAAATTAGAGTACGTAACACAAACAAATCATCATCATCATCGCACTCGGTATATCCCACCAATAGCAAAGCTATGGTAGGGTCCGAGGAAGGTAAGATGTAGACAACCTTACCTCTACCCTATAGGGATAAAGAGGCTGCTTCCGGTGAGAACCCCGACTCGATAGTAGTTTTGCATCAAGCCTTGGACATAAGGCACATAACACTCAATCATCGGGACACTGACTGATTGGTGCATGCACCCTTGTCTTTCGGCTATCAACGCCACCACATGATACTTGATTAACCTTTCGCCACTTTTAACGTTATTTTCACGAGATTAGTAAAAATAACGTCAAAATTAGTGCAATTTCACTTTTGCACACCCGATGGTTCTGTTGGGTTTTAGCAAGATTATGAAAGTCCAAAATAACCATTTATTAAGGAAATCGCAGCGGAAATAAAGTTTTAAATCTTGTTAACCATTACACATAAACCCTTTATGTTAAACCCAATCCAGGATCCATATACGAATATGCATGCTATCAAAACACAACCATAGGGTGTTAACATAAATATACCTTCAAGTCTAGAAAACCGAAGGGGATGAATGAGGTTGAATGACAAGCTTCCAATGAAGGAAACCTCAAGCTTGTATACCCGAACAAGCTCCAACAAACACCTTGGTTGCTAGGGTCCTAACACTTGATGCAAGAACAAAAACCTTTTTGTTCTTCTTCTTCCTCTTGTTCACGGCTCCAAGTAGATAGAGAGAGAAGAGATGTGTGTGTGAGAGAAGGTGTAAGAATATTGATACAACCAAGAATTATGATCTACCAATTCTACATCTTGCATGTATTGGAAGAAACAAAAGGAGGAGAGTGAGGAGGGAAGGTTTTTCCCACCCAAAATTCAAATCACCTTTTATTAATTACCATTTATTTACTTATAATGTTTATGTTATAAAACATAACATAAGTAACATGTAATATGTTATTTAACTAATTTAAATATCTCTCAAAATATAAATTATCCATATAATTTATTTAACACCCTACTGCAAATATTTAGAAAACCATTTTTCAAATATTATAAGTGTTGATATTTATTACTTAGATCATATCTAATAATAATTATCGTGGCGTTTGTCTAGCATGTTATTGGGTATGACCCGACTTGGATCAATACGTACTAGCCACATCAACTCTAATATGTGTCTTGGGCAGATCGATTCCAGCAATCTCCCACTTGCACAAGATACATATTAGATTGATGCAAATAGCAAATACCGCCTAAAAACGGTTTACTATCCCTAATACGCATGACGAAGTGCCATTCAATAACATCATCCCCTTCAAGTCCCATACTTGAAAATGATTTAGGTGAAACTATCATTTATCCTTTTGCCACAAATGTCATGTTAAATCCAGAGACACAGAGTGATCATTCTCTGTTTATTTAACTAATCAGGCCTTAGACATTTAACTCTCAACGAATAAGAGGGACAAATCCCCTATTGACTACATACGTCTCTCACTATCACCTTGTACTATACTTGAGCTTAGCCTTATGTACTGACATATTTCAGAGCAGCGAAGAACTAAGTCAAAGTATAATAGTTGGCGAATATCAAGACCCAATATGTATCTCAGGTCGGAGGATACTATGATGTTCGCCTTTACTCAAATTTACTTATGATCACAAATCACAAGGATTCCATGCAATAAAATTGAGGGCGGGTCATGTCCCATATTTATCCCATAAATATCTATGAACCTTGGTAGCAAACCCTTTGCTATATTCATACCTCATGAATATCTACCAATCCAAGTTCATAATAGTCTTACTTTCATAGTTGTTCCCACAAGTATGATCGACTACGGACGTTTAGAATAATCTAATTATTCACGGATTTAAACATGCTAAAATGGAACATAACTCAAGAACATGACCATAACCAAAACCATATGATTGAGTTAAAATAAAATTGTTCCGATATCCAAATACAAAATTTGATCAAATCCAATCACTAGAATATCGAAGTCCTAAGGCGCAAGTATGAACCTTATGCTTCGGTCTTTCAAGGAGCTTCGTGAGTGGATCCGCAATGTTTTGATCAGTGTGAACTTTGCGAATACATATCTTTCCTTTTTCAACTTCATCCCTTATGTAGTTGAATCTCCGCTCAATGTGCCTAGTCTTTTGATGTGCACGGGGTTCCTTGATTTGAGCAATCGCACCCTCGTTGTCATAAAAGATTTCTAGAGTGTCCTGAATGGTACGGACTACCCCTAGATCGACAATGAACTTTCTAATCCATGCAGCTTCTTGAGCTGCCAAGGAGGCGGCGATGTATTCTGATTCAGTGGTGGACAAGGCTACCACATCTTGTTTTGCGCTCTTCCATGAGACAGCACCACCATTTAGAACAAAGACATATCCCGATTGTGATCGAGAATCATCTCGATCAGTTTGGAAACTCGCATCAGTGTAACCCTTTACAACGAGTTCCTCCTCACCAGAGCCAAATATAAAAAATATATCCTTAGTCCTCCTAAGGTATTTCAATATGCTCTTAACCGCCATCCAATGGCTGGTTCCCGGATTTTGTTGGTATCTACTTGTCATGCTCAAAGCGCATGACACATCCGGTCTGGTGCAAATCATGGCATACATGATGGATCCTATAGCAGACGCGTATGGGATTCCATTCATTTTGTCTTGCTCGTCCTTTGAGCTTGGACATTGAGAAGCACTCAATATTGTTCCTCTTTGAACAGGTACCAAACCTTTCTTAGAGTTGTCCATCTTGAACCTTTTCAAGATTTTGTCAATGTATGCACTTTGATTCAAACCTATCAACCGCCTTGATCTATCCCTATAGATCCTTATTCCCAGAATATTGGTGGCCTCACCAAGATCCTTAATGGAAAAACAGCTTCCAAGCCAGGATTTTACACCTTCCAAGGTTGGAATGTCATTTTCAAATAGTAATATGTCATCGATGTATAATACCAGAAAGTTAATGATGCTCCCACTAGCCTTTTTATAGACACAAGCTTCGTCAGAGTTTTTGATGAATCCAAATTTCTTCACTTCATCATCAAAACGGTGATTCCAACTTCTAGATGCTTGTTTCAATCCATAGATTGATTTCTTCAACTTGCATACTTTATTAGGATGTTGTGGATCGACAAAACCTTCGGGCTGAATCATATAGACATCTTCATTAAGATGCCCATTTAGAAAAGAAGTTTTGACATCCATTTGCCATATCTCGTAGTCATAATATGCGGCTATGGCAAACAATATCCTTATAGACTTTAGCATCGCCACGGGCCAGAAAGTTTCATCATAATCAACCCCTTGAGTTTGAGTGAAACCCTTTGCTACAAGTCTAGCTTTATAAGTATCCAAGTTTCCATGCATGTCAGTTTTCTTCTTGAAAACCCACTTACTTCCAACCAATTTGGAATTTAGAGGTGGTACAACCAAGTCCCATACTTGGTTGTCATGCATGGATTGCATCTCAACGTTCATGGCTTCCAGCCATTTGTCACAATCAGATTGTGACATTGCATCTCGTTATGTGGTTGGCTCATCCGAATCTACCACATAGCATCTATCCATGAAAAATCTATATCTTTTAGGTGGGGTGCTAATTCTACCAGATTTGTGAACGTTTTGCGTGTTTTGATCAACCATTTGATCATCATCAACAACCTCTTGTTTATTACTAGTGTCAACCAAACGTGTATCGGCTTGTGGTTCTCGATCCTTTTCGAGTTCCACAGTTCTATTTGCTCCTTCCCTTAGGAACTTTCTTTCCAAGAACACAGCCTTTCGAGCAACAAACATTTTATGCTCGTTTGGATTGTAGAAATAATATCCCATCGAATCTCTGGGATATCCTACAAAATTACACATAGTGGATCGGCTTTCAAGTTTGTTTCGGGTGTTGTTCTTGACATAAGCCTCACAACCCCATACCCTTAAATATGATAACGATGGAACCCTTCCATGCCATATTTCAAAAGGTGTCCTTTCCACTTTCTTGGTTGGTGCCATATTTAAAATACGGGCTGCGGAGATCAATGCGAAGCCCCAAAATGATAGAGGTAATGAGCTTCTAGCCATCATGGATCGAACCATATCCAATAGAGTTCGGTTCCTCCTTTTAGACACACCATTATGTTGTGTTCCGGGTGGAGTAGGTTGTGAGACAATCCCACAACTCGTTAGATGATCTAGAAAAGCATCATTGAGGTATTCACCTCCTCTATCGGATCGAAGTACTTTGATTGTTTTGTTGAGTTGATTTTGTACTTCATTTTGGAAGACTTTGAACATTTCAAAGGCCTCATCTTTGTGTCTTAACAAGAACACATACCCATAGCGACTATAGTCGTCGGTAAAGGTAATGAAGTATCTTTCACCATTCCTTGTCATTGTCTTAAAAGGACCACATACATCCGAATGTATGATACCTAATAAGTCTTTCGCCCTTTCATTAGTTCCACTAAAGTGCTCATTGGTCATCTTTCCCAATAATCAAGATTCGTACTCATCAAATGAATCATCATTTGATTTCAAAAGACCATTCTTTTGAAGTGTATGAATGCGATCCTTATTTATGTGACCGAGGCGACAGTGCCAAAGAAAAGTTATACTCAAATCCAATTTGAGTCTTTTGGTGTTAGCTTGGTACAACGAGTTATCAATGGATGTATTATCATGAACCAATTCATAAATGCCATTAAACTGCATTGCTTTAAAATAAAAGACATCATTCATGAAAACATAAAAACCATTGTTTACAAACTTCAAATCATAACCAAATTGTCTTAATACAGAAACAGAGATAATATTCCTAATCATTCGGAAGCTTCCAAACCATTCGGAAGCTTCAAAACATAATCTCCTCGGGCTTGGACGTCAACCTTTGCTCCATTGCCCATGAAGAGACTTATATCTCCTTTCTTGTAATCACTTTTTCTTTTGAACCCCTGCAATGAATTTCAGATATGAGTTCCACATCCGGTATCCAATACCCATGTGTTAGAAGAAATAATATTAAGATTAATATGGGTCATGAAAGTTGTACCTGAGGTTTGCCCTGCATCCCTCTTAGCTTTCAACTTTTTGAGATAGGTCGGACAATATCTCATCCAGTGACCTATCTCCCCACAGCCAAAGCACGGATCCTCAGCGCTAACCTTTAGCTTCTTAGGTTTGGGTTCCGCCTTTGCCTTGAATCCCTTCTTGACTTGCCCCTTACCAACGACCACCTTTGCCTTTGGTTCCGGGTGATGCCTCTTCTTTAAGCCACCCTCATTGATCGTGAGAACGGGTAAAGCCTTTTTACCCATTCCGGCTTCGGTTGTCTTAAGCATTTTGTGAAGCTCACCAATGCTTTTGTACCATCCGT
This sequence comes from Bidens hawaiensis, assembly GCF_021521415.1. Classification (NCBI taxonomy): domain Eukaryota; kingdom Viridiplantae; phylum Streptophyta; class Magnoliopsida; order Asterales; family Asteraceae; genus Bidens; species Bidens hawaiensis. The sequence goes on along the minus strand of NW_027496233.1, from coordinate 42,413 downwards.
TCATGTTTTAGTTCATAAAGAATGTCTCAAACCTTTTAGTTAAGCCGTGTAGGATCAAATCCGTGGCTAACTCTTTTGAGACGGGACAGTTAAGCCGTTCAAGCCGATAAATGTGGCTTTTCATCTTAAGTACATAAGATGAGACAGATTGGGTTTCTTCCATATGACATGCATGAAGTGCTCGAATCGTTTCGAAGCGCTCTACCCTAGCTTGAGTAAGGAACATTTCCTTAAGCTGGGTTATCATGTCATACGCCCCATGATTCTCAAAATCCTTTGGATCTCCGGAATCATTGTTCCCAACATGAGGCAAGAAACTTGCACCGAATCCTTGGTGTATTTCAACCAATCCGCATAGGCATCCAAGTTGTTGACATCGGGTTCATCGGGAATAGGATCGTCCAAAATATAGGACTTCTTCTCTTGCTTGAGAACAATTCTCAAGTCTCGATACCAGTCCATAAAGTTGTTAAAGTTTAGACGATCCTTGTCCAGAATGGATCTAAGTGATAGATTATGCACATGAGGGATAATAGCGTTCTGTGGATTGTTTGCGGCCATCTATAAAAGAATTTAACAAAGTTCAATTTAGTATTTTCGATATCAAAAAATTTTAATCATTAATACCCTTTAATGTCTCCAAGAAAATTATTGATTTAAATCTAGAACCCAAAGTTTCATCCAAATAGTAGTTAGGTGACCTTTATCGCACTATTCGAATTAACAAGGTAGTTAACGTTTGACGATTGCAACCCTTTGCAACTTCTAGTTTTATGGGATCTGTTAAACATCATATGTTTAGTTGGCATGTTTAATCCCATCAACACCTTTGAACGCCATGTTTCGGTGACCCTATAACCATGGTTTCCAAATCAAGTCCTCCTACTTACACACACGTGTGAGTTTACACATACAAGTGGTTAGGTGACCCTCATCCCACAAGTATTGTAAAACCACCTCAAGATCACAAGTTTTCTTGAATTTGGTTTGGTGACCCTTACCCCACATCAAGTCTACAAGTGACTTAAGTGTCGTATAGGATGGTGTTCAACTTGTTTTAAAAGGGATTTTAGTTTTTCAAAATTCTAGATTGGAAAAATATTTAATATACCTTTCATTTGCATGCATTCAAATGTGTGGTACCTTTGAAAACCAATTTTCAAATTCCTTTAAATAAAACCCATTTTATTATGAAATCATTAATAGTTAATAAAACCAATTGTATCACTTAATAATTTCAAAGGAATCACTTTTATGCTAGTTGTCGATTTTAATTGTTAACATCCAAACATGATAAAACAATAAACATAAATCAACCACACAAGCATAAAATACAACACAAGTCCATAACCATAACCACCTAGAATGACAACACTTGTTAACCGAAGCAAGTGTGCCAAAAGGTCTTTCCTAATGGACGAGAATGACACAAGGCATGTGTCGGTGAACTCCCACTTGATCCCGCATCCATATGCTTCAAGTGTCCACCCTGTGTTGTGACTCTTCCACTTTATTTGGGCTCCACCCTGAGATCGGGACCGTATCCGTATAAAATCAATAAATCTTGGTACCCATATCCGTACCCGAATTATATGGTACGAGTACATGTACTTTGGGTACAATACTCGCTTTGGTACCCCTTCATTCTTTTTTTTTAAATCTTCACTAAACTAGGTAACGGTACGGTATCGACAATCAATTATCTATAATACCAAAACTGTAATACAACTAAAACCGTAATACAACAACCAAAGCTAAAAATAAAACAAATCAACAGTAATATAAAATCCATTCAAAACCAAGTAATTAATAACAAAACATGCAAAGAGTAAAAAAAATATCAAAATGTTTAAAAAAATTAACATATACAAAGAAAGTCAACATTCGTTTAATTTTCGCTAGTCATCTTTCCATTTTCTTTTTTCCTTTTCTTTGTTTATTGTTTCTCCAATTTCTATAGAAAAACAAGAGAGAAAGTTAATACATGTTATTTAATAATATACACAATTACACATAAAAGAAATAATAATATACGAATATACACATATAGATTGCGAATGAACTATTCAACTAATATATATTATGTTTTGAAAATCTCGTTTGAAAGTTAAGTCATGATTGTTGGGAATCTAATAAAAGCCCCTACATATTCTAAACGGGTACTAGTACCCGTAATACCAATACATGTACCCGTACCTGTACCCGAAAGTACTCGTACCTATAATCAGTATATTTGGGTACCCATAACCGTACCCAATAGACACGTACGGGTACAGGTATTTGGGAAAAAATCTCATCCCTAAATTAATTACATTGTTTGAAAAGAAAAAAACGGAAAACATAACCTGCCTAGTGCCTACCATAGTTTTAGGACAAAGAAACCACCGAAACAACTAAACAAAATAAACATAGTCAGAAGAAAAAATGAAATTGTGTAAAGAGAAAATTACTGTTCATGTCCCTGTGGTTTTAGGGTGGAGGCACAATGAGTCCTCGAATTTTTTTTTGAACTGGTTGGGTCCCTGTGGTTTCAAAAATGAACCATATGAGTCCCTGTCAAATGTGGAATTACTAGTTTACCCTTTTTTATGATCCATATAAGTCCCTGTGGTTAAGTGATTGTTCAGTTTTAGTCTGATGTGCGTGCGTGCGGTATAAATATGAAAGAGGTTGAATGAATTGCTTTTGCACAAGATCGTGTTTTAAATTTATAAAAGTGATTTCTACAAAGACTAAACACACACAAAATAGGAAAGTGTACCTATCGTATATGTAGAATAGTATTGGTAAGAACCAAGTATCGATCCGTGGAAACAAATGTTTCTAATGATAAATCGTTGTTTTACTTTAATCAGAGGTTTTAATCATTTTGGGGTTAATTTTTGAACTTTTTATAAAATATAAATACTTATATATATATATAATATATAGGTGACCAAGACAAGAGATTCTAAACGAGTTGTTCAATTATGCGAAGGTTACCATCTAAGATCAAGAATCCACTCCATTTTAGCATTGATAATTAGTATTTAAACATGTGGTAAACTTGCCGTAGTAATATATGATAGATAGCTCCTTAAACCTTAAGTGAGCATCTTTGCCACTAAGGAGATAACATGCACATTTTAAATTCCACCCTTTCCTAATGTCATGTCATCTCGATGATGTTAATTTAAGTTGGCAAGTAATTTCGTATAGTATAAAGATTAGGATTGACTTCGATTTCTCAAATACCAATTCTAACAACTTCGGGTGGTTGTAGTTCATCGCACAACCTCCCCTTGGTTGATTTATGTAGGTTATGATTACACATTCCATTAACATATGATTTCTTTAACTAGCTTGTTATCCTAAGCAAAGACATTTTCGGATTACCAAGATTTAGATAAATACATCATAACTTATATCTCATCATTTCTAGGTACAATATAAGGATCCGTGTTTCGATAATGTATCAAGGTATTTCTATCTTTCAAGAACATGAATCGATCATGAACGATTGCCAATATAATTGATAACCACCAACTTTGAATTAGTGATTTAAGATGGTGAAACATTTCTCATCAAAAGATAATTGTAATATAACCATGTACTTTAATAGACTACACCACATGTTTTGTATAATTATCAAGTAAAACAAAGCTTCTTCATAGATTTTAGATGGTAAAAGGAGTTTAGCTCATAATGAGCATAATGATAAACATTAAGATGAATGATGATAACAAATACATGATTAAACTTGGAATGATCTAACCAAATGTAGATGAATCTTCCTTCTTAATGATGGTGATGATGGTTGATGATGATGGTTGATGGTGATGATCTCCAAGCCTTCAAACTCTTCACTAAACCTTCTATGTGAGTGTTAGTGTGTGTTTTTATAAGAGAGAATCAGATAGAAATCTTTTCAAGGCACACCAAATGAGTGCAACATGAGCCACTATTTATAGGCAGTCTGGAGTGTGAAGCACGACCATGTGCTTAGTAGTCACGCCCCCGTGCATTTTTATGACATGTGCCAGATTTGTTTTGTCTTTTCTGAAAGGTGACCACGGCCCCGTGCTTTTTAGTGACATGTGCTAATTCTTTTTGTCTTTTCTGTGTAGATGTTGTAACACCCCGCAACCGCAGCGGAAACGTAAACGGGATGCGACAGACACCTCTGATATCAACCACATTGTTTATAAAGAAAACTGAATGCATTAATATACTACAAAATTACATTATCTCATCTTTCATTACCGTCTAGGTGATACACACATCATACAATACGATTCATAATTCTATCTGTTATAATGTATCCTAACATCCCGCACACAAATCTTACACACATCAAGCACTTAGCACGTAAGCAATCACTTCATCTAAATTGTACTTGAAAAGCATGTGAGAAAACGGGTCAACTATGAATAGTTGGTGAGTTTCACAATTTTAGTAAACCATTATAAATCCATATCATAATATAATATTATCTGGGGACACTGTTAACCCAGTACTGTACCCACTCCGGGGACACTGTTAACCCAGAAACACATCCAATAACCTCTGGGGACACTGTTAACCCAGAAACACATTTAATAACCTCTGGGGACACTGTTAACCCAGAAACACATTTAATAACCTCTGGGGACACTGTTAACCCAGAAACACATTTAACACCCTCTGGGGACACTGTTAACCCAGAACACTGTTTCGGGCCTTACAATATTAGCAACTCATACAATTACCATCTTAATACATTACCGTACGATTCCCGTACAATAAACATTATATAAATACATTCATTTCCATGCGATCGGCATGTATTTAAACACTTTGATAAAAACATGCTTTCCGCCCCGGGAAAATATTTAAAACAGTTCAGTAAAAAGGGGCTCGTGAAACTCACCTTAGCACATGCAAGCAGGTAACAACAATCAATATCAGTTAACCCGTCCAATCTGTAATATGATCCCTACGATCATTACTATACACTCAATATTAATATAACTTTAATCGTATCCACCGGTACATCTGGGGACAGTGTTAACCCAGCACTGTACCCGTTCTGGGGGCAAGGTTAACCCAGAAACACTTTTCCGGACTCAGATTGTGATGTCGTTTAGAGTTCAACAGTCAATTCTTCTAATAGCTTGTTTTCCCCGTTTTGCGTGCCTAGCACGGTTATCAAATTTTATGTTTCAAAATGAGTTTGGTCACACACGACCCGAAAATCGTTGTTGACTGATAATTTAATTAAAGTGGTGAAATTAGTACTCGGTTTAGACGCCCCGATTGACCTCGGGACCCGTTTCCGTCTTTGGCGTACCGGAAACTGTTAAATCGGTTAAAAATACCCAAATCATCCGAATTATTTTAGGATGATTCATTTTTACTTGTTTAACTCAATTATATGAAAATAGTCCATTTTTAAGGTTTTTATACACCAGTCAGCTCGCTTAAGCGAACTTCACCGGTTTACGCGTTTTAACTTTAAAAGTTTGATAATTAGCACAAATACTTATCCGTTTACGCTCGGATCTTGAAATTTTGCACAAATCACTTTTTAACAGTGGGGAATTTTATAAAAATGTTTCCAGAATTAATTTCTATATTTAAAATTTATTTATCTATCTTTAAACACCATTTAAACACTAAATATGTCGTAAATACCAAACAATCTTAGAAAAATCCCAAATTTTTCCTGGATGTCCCCTGCCATCCACATAGTCCCCTGTAATTTTTCCAGAACCAAAATCTTCTTTTACATGCCATTTTCACCAAAACCGAGCTAGAAATCCCTAGAACTCGTTTAACCGAAAAGCCTACTTAGACTTCTCCAACTGACCTCAAATTTTTTGTGTGACTTATACATGATATAAAAAGCTTATCTGCAATTTTCCAGAATTTGTCATGATATTTAACTATTTTTCACCATTTTTGGCCAAAACCGAGCATTAAATTCACCAAATATTCATCCTTTATCCAAAAATTACCAAAAATTCACAGAACTCATATTTTCATGTGTTTAACACCTCTGTAAAATTTCATGACCTAACTCTAAACGACCAACAATCTGTCCAAAAACACATACACCGACATAAACCGAATATACCTTTCGTTTTCCGCCACTACAAGCTACAAACTCGTCTTTCCGCCTTATCTACCACTAAACACAGAGCCTACAAACAACATACCACAATACCAAGCAAGTTACACTCACGATCAAGCCATTTCTTTCATGGTTTCGGTTATGATTCCAAAAACAAAGATTTAACCGTAAAAATTCGTTTTTGATTTGTTTAACTCCTTTCTTGGACCAAGATCCTTTGTATAACCCGTATACATCACTTGATCATGCAAGAATCGGTTTTCATCATTGAAACCTCATTTTCTTGCAAACCAATTCAAGAAACGAATATGAACACGTAAATAACACAATTTTACCTCGGTTTTTCTTGCTAGAATCTCGGGTTTTAGTTCAAAGGTTGAGAGGAATTGAAGATTGTTGAGTTGTGTTGGATGAAAAAAAAGAAAATGATAAGGGTGAGGAACCCTTGAGTTCCGATCGGCATAATGGTGGGGTGGGGTGGGACCCAACTTTTCATTCTAAGCCACATATTTATATTTCAGAAATCCGGATAATGTTTTGGATAATCTGGTTCAGTTCGTTTTTCGGTTAAACGTTTAATTCGGCTTAAAACGAGGCCTAAACGGTCGTTTTTCGGCTTAAAAATGAAATTTATATAAAACCGATTTAAAAACTTTAAAAAACTTAAACCATGACATTTATTAACTTAAAACGTCATATTATTAATAATTGCGCATCTTTTTCGGCTTGATCGATCATCTCTTGCTCGGTTTGGTATTAAAGGTTTCGTTTAATGTACCGTCGTACCATTAAATCGAAATCCTTTTTTTGTGCTTTAATCCACTTATCCCGAAGCTTTAATACTTCGTAACATCACTAAATATCATATATCTAGTCTATAATTGAACCCTCGATTCATTCGGGTTTCAATAACTATCGATTGTTTGATCGCATATCCAATACGGTGAATTATATATTCACGTACAATCAATACAATGAACCATGTATTCTCGTATAATTACCATGGTAACTCATGTACCCGACATTACATATGACGTAACTAACGTCTACCGGTTAGGGTATACCTGGTTTCGTCGGAATCGTTACATTCTCCCCCCGTTAAGAAATTTCGTCCTCGAAATTTTACACGCCCACTATCTCCTTTCGAGAGAAAGGTGGGGGTTTTTCCTTCAGAATTCACCCTCGCGTTACCAAGTATAATCTGGTCCTCGCTGTGAATTCCACTTAATCTTAATTAATAAAGCTTGGTATGTCCAAACTGTTTAGTTTTCCCGTCTATTATTTCTACGAAATTATTCATGATATCAAGTATGACCTCTATGAGTACCTCCATTACTAGTACTTTCATTGCCTCGTCGCTTAGGTACTTTTCAATCCGTATACATGGCAAAACATCATGTATAGTACTTAACCCCTGGAGTACTTTAATCGATGAACTACATGACCAATCATGGAGATAGTCTCATGAGGTCCTGTATATTAAGGAACTATTTTCGGTTTTGCCAAACCTCATATCACCTCTCTTAGGTGATGCCTTAAAAATACCTTGTCACCTCTTTCCAGCGACAATGGTTTCCTTTGAATGTTGGCTTAAATTCTTTGCCAATCTCGCGCTGCTTTCAGCTTATCTATTATAAATCCGATTGGTTGATTCTCAAATCAATCCAAATATTATGGCTTGAGTGACGCCCATTTTCGATTTGAGGTAATTGAAAATGGTACTCCACGACGAGATACCCTTTCACCATCAGGAGTTTGGGCGAGAATTCATTGTGGTAATCGTCATAGATTGGAATGAAATGCGAGGATTGGTTAATCGATCCGCGATTACCCAATTTACCTCATGCCTTTGATATATCTTGGGAATTTGCGTCCCGAAATCCATTGTAACTTATTCCCACTATCATTGGCGAATGTTCTGTCGTTGTGGCATTCCCTAGGGTTTTCGGTATGCAGCCTTATCTCTTGCATAACTTAAATTTTCACCAACATACGTAGCCATATCTTTCTCCATACTCGGTTATTGATAAAAATCCTTTCAGATATTCATATCATTAATAGTCTAATCCGATCCCGGATGTATGAAATATTTCGATCTATGCGCTTCGTCCATGATTAATTCCCGAAGGTTATGGAGGGTCGGGATCCAAACCCGATATTTGAAATATAGAATTTCGTCCACGCGCTGTTCGAACTTTTCTCATTGCCGTAAAGTCCCTCATTTTCCAATTGTTCCTCTTTCAACGCCTCACGTTGAGCGACTCGAATCAGGTTCGAAGGTTCGACTGGACTATCATCCCCAGCACTCGCACTTGCAATGGCTTAACCCGATCTCTCTTACTCAAGGCATCGGCTACGACGTTAGCCTTGCCAGGGTGATAACGGATGTCACAGTCATAATCGCTTAACAACTCGACCCATCTTCGTTGCCTCATATTCAGTTCTTTCTGATAAAATATGTGCTGCAAACTTTTATGATCGGTGAAGATGGTGCACTTCGTACCGTAGAGATAATGTCTCCAGATTTCAAGTGCGAAGATAACCGCTCCCAGTTCTAAGTCATGAGTAGTGTAATTTTTCTCGTGTACTTTTAACTGTCGGGGAGCATAGGCTACAACCTTATTATTCTGCATCAACACGCATCCTAACTCTCTACGCGATGCGTCACAATACGCGACAAAACCATCGTCTCCATCGGGGAGACTTAAAATCGGCGCTTGGCACAATTTTAATGGTTTCCATCTTATTTGGATCTTTGCGTAATCCTCGTTGCTTTACAACATGACCAAGGGATTATGCCTTCTTTATTCAAAGTCACATTTCGAAAACTTCGCGTATAGCTCATCTTGCTTTAACACTTCCACAATTTTCCTTAACCGTCGTTCGTGCTCTTCCTTACGTTGCAAATATATCAAAATATTATCAATGAATGCTATGACAAATTTGTCAAAATAAAGTTTACCGACTCGGTTCATGAGTTTCATGAATGCTGCCGGCGCATTTGTTATCCCGAAAGGCATAACTAAGAATTCATAATGACCGTAACGAGTCCGAATCGCTGTTGTTGCAACGTCCTCCTCTTGGATTTTTCATTTGGTGATAACTATATATAAGATCAATTCTCTAAAGATAAATCACCCTTTGCAGTGGTTAAACAGATCATTTACTTCGAAGAAGTGAATACCTATTCTTGATCGTCACTTTATTCAATTCTCTCTAATCAACACATATCCTAACACTTCCGTCCTTCATTTCCCAAATAACACTGGTGCACCCCATGGTGACTAACTAGGTCATATAAAACCTTATCCAATAATTCTTGCATTTTAGTTGGTGTAAGTCGGTAAGATGCTTTAGCAACAGGGCCAGCTTGAGGTATTAAATTGATTCCGAATTTGACATGTCGGGTTGGCGGTAATCCAGGAAGTTCTTCTGGGAAAACTTGTGGAAATTAGCGTACCACCGGGATATCTTCTGTATGTTTTCTTTTAAATACTTTGGCAAACGCGTTTGTTAAATACACCACGTCTTCTTGTCGTAAATACTATAACATCTCCAAATGATATTAGAGTGGTAACATAATACCGTACACTTTTCTCTGTATCTAATCGCTTCATTGTCCGATGGAGAGCTTCTAATCATCTTCTTTTCATAATTGATTTCAGCTTCATGTCGAGTTAGCCAGTCCATGTTAACTATTACGTCAAACTTCTTAACTTTACTGGTCGTAGGTCAATAAGGAAAGGTTAATCGTTCAGAATAATAGGACAATTCCGAACAATTTAATTAACCATTAGGGGTTTACCGTTAGCGATTCTACAGTATAGGGTTCTATAGTTTCACTAATCGGTATCTTTCCAAATGATAGGAGGTTAACAGGAGCCAACTTCTATCGACGACCGTAAAAATATCGCTGAAGTCTATTGATTTAAAACTACAACGTACTTAATACCACTTTTGGATCATGACTTGCTTTATTTGAATTACTCCCAAAAGCACGACTCCTTGCTTGATCAGAGGTTGATGCTTGTCATGAGGTTCATCTTCCAACAACACCTTGGTTCAACTTTGGGCAATTTCTCTTGAAACGTTCTGTACTGCCACGTTCCTAACAAGTACAACTGTTTGGCATAATTTGATTTCTTTGGATGGATTGTTATTAAAGTTGTTGGGTTCGGAGTGGTTGTACACGAATGGGTTGGGGTTGTCGGTTCACATGGCTTCACTTGGTTCTACAATTGTGGCATTACGTCCATCTTTACTACACCTGTGGCCTACTATCACTCGACATTCTTCTTCCTGCCGATAACCATATTTTCCACATTTAGGGAAGGACCCTTTATGCGGTTCATGTTTTCACACCAGAACTAGTCTTAGTATAATTCTGGGTTGTAGGACTTAACTACTTATTCAAAGGCCTATCTTGCACTATGCCTTTATCACTTCTCTTCTTTAACACCCGACGTCTCACCTAACATCCTTCCAGTCCGCTTCCCATAGAGTTAAATATATCGATGCTGGCTTGTGACACAACCCTTCCAAAGGTTGTATATTTTACCGGATTGACTATACTCCTTATCGATGGAGTTAGTCCCCAATATAGCGCTCACTTCGCTTAGTTTCAGGGGTAATTAGCCATGTTACCAGACATGACAATTCCTTCAAACTATTAGCGTGTTCTAAGTAATCAGCACGCAACATTTCTATTTTTTTTATAGCTCAGTTCCCAATCCCTGAACTTAATTACTCGAATAAAAGTGCTCTAGCACAAGAATTTTAAATTCCGACCATGTCCTCTGAGCAATAATTTTCTAACAATAATTTTGTACCATCGTGTTCCATCACGATACAACATAATCTACCAACATATCTGTAGCATGTTTCACTACACAATGTTCTAGTCTCTTACCAATATCCTTAACCATTTCGATCTTTTCTATCTACTCGTTAATCTATTCCTCCCTTTACCATCAGTACCCTATTAATAATTTCCTTAACACAATCAACAGACATATCCTTCATACCGGATCTAATTCATTACGACTACTATTCATGTTTAGTTTATAACTAATACTTGTAGTCATAATAGTATTCGGTGGAACATTATCACTTTTAGTAATACCACCAAGAATTGAAATATTCATATTCATGTGATTGCTCAATCTACAATCTTGCGATCACATTTGTATCAACACTAGCAGTGATCTGTGATACGACATTCGGTATCATCATCTGCTATCTTTGAGCAATCTACTGAATCATATCAATCTCCATCATTGGAGTTACTCTTTTTATGTCATTCTGCCGTACTCATCCCGTACGCAGTAATCAATATTAATCTCACCGTTTAACTCGTTACCAGCTCAATCATAACAACAGGTATACATACACACCAAATATTATCATACATATTACACATACCAGTATCTAGTATATATATGTCCCACAAATATGATCTCACATGGACTTAACCTGAAGTCGGTTAACGTTCAAATATGTTTCATAATCCTTGTCACCAACCGACATATAGATCTTTCTCAACAAGGTTAATGTTTAATATATTTGATTTCAATATCCTTCTGCATGTCAGCATAACCGATACATGCTCACCGTGAGCACCAAACGATTACGTACCACGGAGTTATAATATCCGTGTCTATTCGTATTTCCGGTATACGCGGTATACCACCTACGAACGAATAACCAATTATGCTATAATGATTCCAACACCTCTTTGTGTATGGGTAATCATTCTATTCGAGCATACATGGGCGTAGGAATCTAACGGATATAAGGATAACATAGGGAGTTGCAAGGTTCAAGGTAATCGCGCAACATGGGTTGCCTTCAAATATTATTAATTACTATTATGGGAATCTCTATCACTTGCTCAGTCAATGTCCTCAGGCGTTCTAGGTTCGTTGAAATCGGTAATTCTCGATCTGGAGGTGGTATGACTCATATGTTTAAGAGTGAGAAATACATATATATTTCTATATATTATTTTTATTTGCTGATTTATTATCAAATTTATTATTACTATTATTTTATGTATTTATTTACCTTAATGGAGTAAAAATGGGTTCAGGTACGGATCCGTCCGTACGTGAGGGTCGACGGTTCGGGTGAACATCTGGGGTTATTAGGATATACGGTACCGGTGTTGGTAGGGTAAGGGATTCATCAATTTTGGTTGGGAGTGACGGTTACTAGATATTTCTGGTTAATGTCAAACGGGAGATCTAACTTGGTACTATCATAATTATGACCCGATAAGTCAGACTCATCATCAACCGATGCTCTTAGAAATTTCGGCATCCTCGGTACTTTTATTATTTCATCCCCCGGTTCCTTATCCGAGTCCCATTTCTCAATACATGTACCCACAAGATATGCACGTATATATATATATACACATTAGCACACATAAATAATATTATATACTTTACACATATGTTGCCATTTTTACCTATCAATGTATCCCGTGACTTCCCCTGAATTCCCTCGTGCGGACAAGTCTGTTATTATGTTCCGGACCATAACAACTCACTTGTCCATCCAAGTTCATCCAGACCTCGTCACTATAAATTATTAGTTGATATTCAGATCCTATAATACTTGAGCTACTGGTTATATTTTAGGTATCTTTTAAAGACATCCTAATTCTTTTATAACCAATGGCTCTGATACCAAGTTCTGTAACACCCCGCAACCGCAGCGGAAACGTAAACGGGATGCGACAGACACCTCTGATATCAACCACATTGTTTATAAAGAAAACTGAATGCATTAATATACTTCAAAATTACATTATCTCATCTTTCATTACCGTCTAGGTGATACACACATCATACAATACGATTCATAATTCTATCTGTTATAATGTATCCTAACATCCCGCACACAAATCTTACACACATCAAGCACTTAGCACGTAAGCAATCACTTCATCTAAATTGTACCTGAAAAGCATGTGAGAAAACGGGTCAACTATGAATAGTTGGTGAGTTTCACAATTTTAGTAAACCATTATAAATTCATCATAATATAATATTATCTGGGGACACTGTTAACCCAGTACTGTACCCACTCCGGGGACACTGTTAACCCAGAAACACATCCAATAACCTCTGGGGACACTATTAACCCAGAAACACATTTAATAACCTCTGGGGACACTGTTAACCCAGAAACACATTTAATAACCTCTGGGGACACTGTTAACCCAGAAACACATTTAATACCCTCTGGGGACACTGTTAACCCAGAACACTGTTTCGGGCCTTACAATATTAGCAACTCATACAATTACCATCTTAATACATTACCGTACGATTCCCGTACAATAAACATTATATAAATACATTCATTTCCATGCGATCGGCATGTATTTAAACACTTTGATAAAAACATGCTTTCCGCCCCGGGAAAATATTTAAAACAGTTCAGTAAAAAGGGGCTCGTGAAACTCACCTTAGCACATGCAAGCAGGTAACAACAATCAATATCAGTTAACCCGTCCAATCTGTAATATGATCCCTACGATCATTACTATACACTCAATATTAATATAACTTTAATCGTATCCACCGGTACATCTGGGGACAGTGTTAACCCAGCACTGTACCCGTTCTGGGGGCAAGGTTAACCCAGAAACACTTTTCCGGACTCAGATTGTGATGTCGTTTAGAGTTCAACAGTCAATTCTTCTAATAGCTTGTTTTCCCCGTTTTGCGTGCCTAGCACGGTTATCAAATTTTATGTTTCAAAATGAGTTTGGTCACACACGACCCGAAAATCGTTGTTGACTGATAATTTAATTAAAGTGGTGAAATTAGTACTCGGTTTAGACGCCCCGATTGACCTCGGGACCCGTTTCCGTCTTTGGCGTACCGGAAACTGTTAAATCGGTTAAAAATACCCAAATCATCCGAATTATTTTCGGATGATTCATTTTTACTTGTTTAACTCAATTATATGAAAATAGTCCATTTTTAAGGTTTTTATACACCAGTCAGCTCGCTTAAGCGAACTTCACCGGTTTACGCGTTTTAACTTTAAAAGTTTGATAATTAGCACAAATACTTATCCGTTTACGCTCGGATCTTGAAATTTTTCACAAATCACTTTTTAACAGTGGGGAATTTTATAAAAATATTTCCAGAATTAATTTCTATATTTAAAATTTATTTATCTATCTTTAAACACCATTTAAACACTAAATATGTCGTAAATACCAAACAATCTTAGAAAAATCCCAAATTTTTCCTGGATGTCCCCTGCCATCCACATAGTCCCCTGTAATTTTTCCAGAACCAAAATCTTCTTTTACATGCCATTTTCACCAAAACCAAGCTAGAAATCCCTAGAACTCGTTTAACCGAAAAGCCTACTTAGACTTCTCCAACTGACCTCAAATTTTTTGTGTGACTTATACATGATATAAAAAGCTTATCTGCAATTTTCCAGAATTTTTCATGATATTTAACTATTTTTCACCATTTTTGGCCAAAACCGAGCATTAAATTCACCAAATATTCATCCTTTATCCAAATATTACCAAAAATTCACAGAACTCATATTTTCATGTGTTTAACACCTCTGTAAAATTTCATGACCTAACTCTAAACGACCAACAATCTGTCCAAAAACACATACACCGACATAAACCGAATATACCTTTCGTTTTCCGCCACTACAAGCTACAAACTCGTCTTTACGCCTTATCTACCACTAAACACAGAGCCTACAAACAACATACCACAATACCAAGCAAGTTACACTCACGATCAAGCCATTTCTTTCATGGTTTCGGTTATGATTCCAAAAACAAAGATTTAACCGTAAAAATTCGTTTTTGATTTGTTTAACTCCTTTCTTGGACCAAGATCCTTTGTATAACCCGTATACATCACTTGATCATGCAAGAATCGGTTTTCATCATTGAAACCTCATTTTCTTGCAAACCAATTCAAGAAACGAATATGAACACGTAAATAACACAATTTTACCTCGGTTTTTCTTGCTAGAATCTCGGGTTTTAGTTCAAAGGTTGAGAGGAATTGAAGATTGTTGAGTTGTGTTGGATGAAAAAAAAGAAAATGATAAGGGTGAGGAACCCTTGAGTTCCGATCGGCATAATGGTGGGGTGGGGTGGGACCCACCTTTTCATTCTAATTCACATATTTAGATTTCAGAAATCCGGATAATGTTTTGGATAATCTGGTTCAGTTCGTTTTTCGGTTAAACGTTTAATTCGGCTTAAAACGAGGCCTAAACGGTCGTTTTTCGGCTTAAAAATGAAATTTATATAAAACCGATTTAAAAACTTTAAAAAACTTAAACCATGACATTTATTAACTTAAAACGTCATATTATTAATAATTGCGCATCTTTTTCGGCTTGATCGATCATCTCTTGCTCGGTTTGGTATTAAAGGTTTCGTTTAATGTACCGTCGTACCATTAAATCGAAATCCTTTTTCTGTGCTTTAATCCACTTATCCCGAAGCTTTAATACTTCGTAACATCACTAAATATCATATATCTCGTCTATAATTGAACCCTCGATTCATTCGGGTTTCAATAACTATCGATCGTTTGATCGCATATCCAATACGGTGAATTATATATTCACGTACAATCAATACAATGAACCATGTATTCTCGTATAATTACCATGGTAACTCATGTACCCGACATTACATATGACGTAACTAACGTCTACCGTTTAGGGTATACCTGGTTTCGTCGGAATCGTTACAGATGTCCACAGCCCCGTGGTTGAGAGGCAAGGCCCCGTGCTTTTGCTTCCACATTTTGTCTTTTCTTGTGTTCAGAAGCATGGGGCGTGTTTCTTGGGGCATGGGGGCATGTTTCTTTGTTTTTCTTGTGTTTTCTTGTGTTTTTCTTCTTCTTTTCGCTTGTTTCTTCGTTTCGGGCTTGGTTTCACCTGAAATTATATTTTATTATGATAATTAGTCTTTTATGCTATGTTATTTGATAGAAATTGCAGTTTTTAGTGATTATTTGATGCTTAAAAGATGTATATTTCTATGTACATCAAACATCCCCACACTTGAACATTGCTTGTCCTCAAGCAATCTTCTTATAAATATCCTCTAAAAACAACAATTTTAGATTATAACCATCCCTCAAGTGAGCTCCAAGAAGATGAAACAAAGTAACCAATCTTAATTTGTGTTAGTGATAAATAAGAAGGAACTTTTGTTTTTATGAGCTTCCGTTTATGCAAAACGTCACGTTCTCACAATGTTCACTCACACTCGGTTTTATATCTGATCATACCTGTGATCTATGCATGTGAATGCTCTTAGTCAAAATGCAACCTGTGATAAATAAGCTTGTAACAAATTCAAATCTCCACCTGATGTGTGAAAATATATATTATAAATAAGGACCGAATCACAATTAAGTTTTAAATTTATAAAAACGAAAATCCAATAGAAACCACACAAAACCGGCAAGTGTACCGATCATAAATAGTATAGCATTCAAGGAAGTCCGGATGTCGAACTCAAGGACACGTGAAAACGATTTTGATTACTAAAACTCTTAACCAAGACTCACCCAAAATATTTATTTGATTTTTAAGAACTTTGTTTAACTTAACTAATTAACTTAACTTACTTGAAAACCTTTGACAAAAACACTTTTAGACAACTTTCGGTTTAAAATTCAATATGTGAAAACGTCTACCTAGGACTGACTCGTGTTTAATGAAAATGACAACGGATTGGACAAACATTTAAGATACCGGTTTCAAAAGATGACACAATTAAAAATCATTTAAGACAGTCAAATTACTTTTCAGTCTCATCAACTAATCTCTAGTTCATTTTAATTGATTATTAAAACATTACCGGATAATTAATTAATTACGTGTTCTAATGACGAATTACCTTTCGGTCTCAACGACACACCATCCCATGGAACACCCAGTTATGTAACCAAGAACAGAGGAACAATTTAACCAAACCCTAATTAAGCCAACTCATTGCACATAACACTTAAATTCAACAAAAGCAAAACCCGCTTTCGCGCGGTCTTAATTCTAACAAGTAAAAGATATGTGACAACTTTACTTCCTATCACCTTTCGGTCTTAAGGAAGGTATATTAACTGATTTTATATGATTAGTTACCCAACATATCCCTACGGTGATCAACCCGCAATAAAACCCAAAACACCAAGTAATAGGCTAAACTATGCAAACGATAATCAAAACCGATTCAATTAAAGCAAGCAAGTGGGAATTAAGTAACACATCAAAAATCACAGCCAACATACAACCTAATTATATGGTCTAATCAAACTTTACATAATCAATTTTACAACTTAAACATTACCAATCCGTTTATTATGTCAATTACATGTCAACACTACATCATTCCTAGGTAGAACAACGAGTTTAGCTCATAATCAAATTTGGACAGCCGTGAACACTTAATAAAAACATCATATTAACCAACATAAACATCATAAAACTCAACCAAGATTCAAGATCAATCAATAATAAACCAAACCACTAGTTACTTGCAAAACAATTCACTTTGAAAGATCAAAACAACTAGTTAAACAATCTTGAACAATAGAACAAAGTTTATAGAGGTTTACTATGATTATGTGGCTGATATTATGGATTAAAAACACTTGTAGCTGCTGTCCCAAACCTCTCTTTGCTGTCTTCTTTCTTTTCCAGCCGTCACAAACACCTAGCCGCCTCTTTTTCTTCTCTTCTTTGCTGCTGCGATCGGAACTGCTGCTGTCCAAAACCTTGCTGCCGATCGGACTAGTATAGGGGCTGTTAGGGTTAGGTTTTTTATGTTGATAATTGGCTAATTCCTCCTGGAAAATAATCAGTAATAATACTTAATATTATGGGTCTTTAAGGCCTTTAGTATCTTGCATGGGTTGGGCCTTTAACATCTTTGAAAACTTGACACTTAAACCCTTCAAGTTCCTTTTTTTCTTGTTCTTTCTTTCTTCTTTGCATCACCTACACAAGTTAACATGTCTTTGTAATATTTATCATTTAAACCCTTAAAGACATATAAAAGTAATACTTTATTAATAAAAACATGATAAAAACGTAAGGAAAAGAGGTGTGTTTTGCAACACATCACCACCCTTTTGAAGGGTTGTATAGATCAGAAGGTAAAATGGGTTGGTTTTTGTGTGAGTATGGATGTGGTATTTTGTGGTGGTTCAAGGCTCTAAGTTATTGAGGATGGTAAATACAACTTCTACTGATTGTCGGGAGTCTTGAGATGTCTTCATTGGTTAGCTCCTTTTTTCTCCCAATTTTTTTTAACTCTTTAGTGACTCTTTTAAGGTCAGATCGTCAAGACCAGTTTTTTCGAGGATGTGGATCAGTTCTTCCTCGATCCTGTTCTGAACATAACTCCCAACTCTAATGGATCGTTCGGCTTTGAGCCTAATAGCCCCCACCCTCATTAGTTCGGTATATTCATGCTGAGACTAAGTTTGACTTTTTCTACATCTTCCTTCGTGGGACCAGTTTCCGCAATCTAAGCATAGTTCATATCTTTTTGCTCTTCTCTTCATTGCGTTTTTGGAAATTCCATAGAATGGTGGCCTTTGTTCATCTTGGCGCCACTTTTTCCTCACCTCATTGCTAAAGAGAAAGATTCTCTCCCTAAGTTCTGGAGGCAACCTAGGTTTTGCGAAGTTTATGCAGCAAAGGAAATTGAAATCGAAATAATGCATTTCCAGTTCTTTAGGGTCTGTTGGTAAAAGACCAGTGTTGTATTTTACCGGTGTGATAGATAAAGTGGTAGGGTTTAGGTTTTGGGTTTTTGGGTTTTGTAATTTGGAAATTGGTTTTGATGGAATTGTGTCAATATTACCTTCTTCCTTAAACAACGCTTCGTGCGGTCTTGAAATGAATAAATGTGACAAGTTCTAAATCACACGAAACATATGAATCACTCAAAGCTTCGAAAAAATTATATATATGGCATGAGGTTTATCTCACAGTAACGGAGGAATTGGGTATTAACGCCATATTTTGCATAAATTAATTCTCAATATTACAAAACTTCTTTTTACTTTTTCACTTTTTAGTAATGATTGGTTATTTGCGAAAAATTTTCTTGGTTTTCTCTTTAGGTTTTTGTTTGAACCTCAGTTAACCCTTACTAACACAGATCTCAGATCTGAGTTGTATATAATTAACTTCTAATATGGATCTAGCTCGTAATTGCCATTGATCTGTAGTTAATACGTTATCTATATATATATATTAGGTGTATGTATGTGTATAATGTTAATATGAAGATTGAGAGAGATTCGGGCAGAGATTCGTGAATTAACTCTCAAAAACTTATATTAATCTGTGAACAGTGTTCACTATAAATAGACGATGGACTTAGTTCGTTAACACCCCCTAACGAACTAACGTCCAATTCGTTACATACATTAAAAGGAAATAACTTAACGAATAACCCCTGATTCGTTAAACATTCTTAACGAATCAGGAGGGAAATAACTTAGATCTAGTTCGCTAAACATCCTTAGTGAACTAGACTATTACATTAACGAACTACAAGATAAATTAATTGTTTATTACATTAAACAAAACGACAAATACGTTAAAGATAAATACAAAGACTCGAGACGCAAAACCGTGCACTAACAGACACCCCCCCGTTTTGAGCTCTTTGTCTTTAAATTAATTGAAACGCTTGGACTGCCAGTCTCTGCAACTATGAATTCCGTTCTCATAATATACACGCACAACGCGTTGGAATTGCATAGCCAGGTCATAGTCTTCATTGTGCTCAATCAGAATCTTGTTCTTGTGCAGCACGTCGTTGTCGGTCTCTGTTAAATTAACCAGCCACATCGGATCGATGATCTTGATCAGCTCAGTCTTTAAACCTGTACCAAGAACAATGACGGCCTCGCCAGTACGATTATCGTAGTACCAGCGGTTGAAAGATAAATGCATGTGTTGGTTCATTATCTTCACCAGCACACGCTTCATCGTCTTCGGCGACTTTACTTTAAGAACCAGCTTCTTCCATCCCGTTTTTGGATCAATCTCATCGATTCGCTTTCGGATAGGAATTTGTGGCTTAAAATACTTAAAACCATGGTTCACCTCAAACACCAATTGTTGGTGAAAACGTTTTGCATGGTAGTCATCCCCGCGATTAATAAACGGACGATACGCCAAAGTGCGCACATCCCATCTCGGTAACGAGAGAAGATAAGATATCCTTTCGTAGTACTGGACGCCCTTCTCCCATTTAACAATACATACCTTAAGTTCCGATTCAAACATCCAAGAAACAATATTACCTTGCACTTTCGACACGGCCTTAAATGTGGTCTTCTGGTTAGCTTTGGCTCGGGCAATAGCTTCTTCTTTCTGTTCTTGATCAACAAACCTAAATGCCTTGATGATCTTACTTGCTTTCTTGTGTCTGAACCAACTCTCAATCTCCTCAAGGGACAGTTCGAGAAGCGAATCAGATTTCATATCAAAGATATTCTTGCCTTTGGAATTCTTCTCAAGATGGTCTTCTGCTTCTTTAACCATTTCTTCATTAAATACTGGAGCACCTTGATCAACGTTTGTGTGTTGAAACAAGTCAGGATACTCCTCAGCAGTCACATCCTCCACCTCGACCTCCTCATTCTCATAAATAAAATCCGTACTCATCTCAACAGTAGGATCATTTAAGGTCTCATCATCTTTAATTACCTCAAAATCGGGTTCAGTTTCTAACACGGTCATCTCGTCTTCATTCAGATCAAGCAAGATCGCAATCTGCTCTCGTGTTAGTAATCTATCAACAAACTGCCCTTCTTCAATCTCCTCTGTATTCACCATACTCCTGACCATCCCCTTCTCATCCACAAAAATAATCGTATCGGCCTCGATCATCTCAATCGGTTTGGCAACCGAATGGTCATGATAAACAATGATCTGTTTGCTCGAATCATCAACAGAACTCGTGCCCGCACCAGAAGCTGGGTCTTGAGTTTGTTTAGTCTCACCACCAGCATCAGATTCATCTGGATCCTCATCGTCATTCTTAAGCTTTTTCAGCGCATCATCTTTGCATGTCAGTTGCAGAATAAGCTCCTCTTGTTCTTTAATTTTCACCCCCTGAGACTCAACAATCTCACGAAGGGCTTTTGTTTCCTTTTGACAGAAAGAAACATAACTGATCAGCTTCTTCTGGTTCTCCATCAGACGTTCTTGATTCATATGGTCTGCAGACATTCGATTTTCATACAAATGAAGAAGATTCAAAAGCATGTTTGTCTGATGATTCGGTGGCATAGCATACAAAGAAGGATGAACTAGTTGGATTGGTCCCTGAGGCCTTGTAATTCTCATAAATGAGATATCGCTAGGTGGAGGGGGCCCCATGGACGGTGTTGGAGGAACAGTAGAAGGTGTAGCAGAAGGCATTGGTATATCAGCTAAAGCCGTTTGTGGAATCATACCAAGCCTGTCGTGAGGAACCATTGTCGTTGTCAAAGTAAGCGCCGGAGTGCTAGTAGTCAGCGGCACTGCCGGGCGTTGAGGAGTTGCAGGACGAGACGGTTGAACACCAAACGAGATGCCAGCCCCAGCCGACACTCTCCGCTTCAAAGAATATTCAGTTGCCAGCTCTTTTCCTTTTCGTTTTCGTTCTCGTTGAGCTGCAATAGTAGCAGCTAATGCAGCTTCAACTGCAGCTTCTTGTTCTCGAAGAGCTGCATCACCATTACCACCATCACCACCATCACCTCCATCATTACCATCATTATCATCATCATCGTTCCCACCTACTCCTCCCGCACGCTCGGAATCCGAGTCATCATGGATCCAGCGATCCTCGGGAGGACATACATAATCAGGATTAGCAGGATGACCAATCAATCTCTTGAATTTGGGAGGAGGAGATTGACGGTACTGTTTCATTCTTCTCATGGTGTCTGCCTTCATGTTGTCCAGAATAAACTTATCGTTCACATCTTCGGATCGAGTACCAAATCCCTGATAGCATCGTTGACAAACAATTGGACGAAACGCGGATACATCAAGAACTTCACCCGACGTTTTCCAGGAATACAATTTTCTTTCATATGATCGAAGATCATTTCAGAAAAATTGTAACGCTTGTTCAGAACAAGTGCAACAAATGCCGATTGTAACGCAACGCGGCATTCGTCAAACCCACCTTTACGTCCACCAAGGTAGTGAATAAGAACATGAAGTAAGTACTTGTATTGGGGACACAAGTATGCCTTGTTATACATAGACGCAGTAAGACTGCTAGCATAAAACAAACGTCTAAATAGTCCCTTGATCAATTCTTTATCATATTCGCTAGGATCATCAATGGTATCATCAAATTGTAGCACTCTTCGAACTATTTCAGCTGAGACGACAACTGGTTTGTTATTAACCACAGCAACAATATGATCCTCAACTTCTACATATTGAGCAGTGTTCCAGAATTGACGAACGATGTTGAATCTAATATCCGAATTAGCAGTAACAGCGTAATGGATACGAGATCGGCGTATAAATGCCAGCATACCACCAAAGACATCCTCATTAGGAAAGTCTGTATCAACGAAAGCACACACATTATGCCGAGGGTCATAGGGTAGTAAAGGAACATCCTCAGCTGGTTGATCAGCATCTTGAACTTGTTGTGCATCCTGAACTTGTTGTGGTGCATCAACAGGCGGATCTTGTTCCATGTTATCAGCCATAAATCTGAATAAATAATATTGAATATCAGTAATATGTAAGTTTAGAAATCACACAAGTTTTATATACTTTGCATTTATATGAAAACGATATGTAATTATAGTGTTATCCCGTGTGTATAATCAATGTATCGACGCGGTTAGACCCTTGGAATATTTTTTTTAAAATAACCACTAATTTGTTTATAAGTTAACGAATCCAGAGTTAATTCGTTATGTATATTATTCGCTATTCTGATTCGTATGAAATGCTTAACGAATTGGACACGAATGAGTTCCAATTCGCTAAGTGTAACGAATGGTCAATATTTGACTTAATCTTTGACTCTCTAGATCAAAGTCAAAATTAATCAAGAACACTGAAAGTCAACAGTATAAATCCAGTATCGATTATCCCATAATCATCGCTGAATAACCGAATCGACATGCGTACCGATCTCGAAAACACAATATGAAGCAAATGATGTTGATTTGAAGTGCAAAAGCATAAAATAAGTTAGGTTATTAAGGATGTGAACAGAGTATAAACACCCGAAACAACAATCAATCAATTGACCCGGCAATCGATAATCAAAGTCTGATTAAAGACCACCAAGGGTCTCAAAATTACATTCCGATCACAATGATATCAAAATAAAATACATAAACAAAGTATGAATCCAAATATGCAGGGTTTCAAAAATCGTAAAACCCTGATATCAAAATCACATAATTAGCATATCAAAGTTGTGTCATTTTTGACGAAAATCACAAAGAAGTGATAATCTATACCTTATCAACACACTGGTATACTCAAAAGTTCAAATTTCGATGGTCGAAAAATTATGAAAAATTTTGGCAGAATAACGTTACGTGTAAGGAAGAAGATGAAGAGTATAGGACGGTTCGTATATGTCACACCCCGACTAGGTAGTTGCGGAAGCGTAATACGGGAATGTAACAGATAACACTGGTATCAACCACATTGTTTATAAAGAAATTCAACAAACTAATTTACATCATATTACATTGGTAGGTACTAAGTTTACAAACTAGATGAAAAACACATAACCAGTTCTCGGTTCCTTATTCATTAGTACGTATTTGCATCTATTAATAGCTATTCAACTTTCCTTCTAACACCAAGCACGTAAGTAAATCATTCCAACTTCGACTTACCTGAAAAGCATGTTAAAACGTGTCAACTACGTCTAGTTGGTGAGTTTCAGGTTTCACGAGTACGAACAAAATCAGTATATGAGTTCGTAAATTTCACAGTACGTATGTATATAAGTATGTGTATGATGTATTATACTAAGCCACAAGTGAAACCGAGACAGCTCGCACTGCATGGCCACCCTTGCCCATGTACTCCCGTTGGCATTTAACAGCCACTTTTCCCCAAGTATGTACTATGTCTAACACCACATAACAGAATGTAATAAGTATAAATGACAATGTGCAACTGCGTAAACAAGTATATCCGGCATACCCCACCGGCGCCTTCAGTTGGGTTTGTCAAACCAATAGTACTATCCACACGTCACTGGCACGAAGTTAATCACTTGTGTTTGTGGGGACTTTCAAGTGTTAGTACTTAGATAATTCACATCACCACATGTTTTCAAGTATATAAGTCTATGTAAACATGCTTTCCACCCCAAAAGTTCGTAAAACAATTTAGAAAGTGGGGTCGTGAAACTCACCTTATCGTAGTTTGAGCAGGTAATATACGTCAATAAGTGTTATGCCTCGATTATAACTCGTATCCTATAATCGGTATCGTACTGTTAATACTAGTACAGTGTTTAAACCAAATTGGGCTGTATAACTAGTCTAGTTATAGCTGTTAGGCCCAGAACATGACCATAGTCTTAGATTGTGACGTTGTACACTATGAAATGTTCAAAACCAGATTTGGCTCAGTTTCACCATTTTCCGAGCCTAGCCAAGTTGATCGTTTACGCGTTTAGGGAATAGGTAAGATCACACAAACTTAAGTAAACATGTTGATTGTTAAAATGATTTGATTTATGAAAGCATCTTGAGGTTTCGGTATCTGGATTGATCGCAGGGTTCGTTTCCGTTTTCACACGGATTTGATTATACAAAACGCGTACAATCCACCCGAATTGTCCGGAATTCTCGTAAAAAGTTTGTTTTTATCAATTTCATTCAAAAATACGATATTTGACCACTTTTGACATTTTGACATACCAGTCAGTCCGTTAAACACAAAACTGCCGGTTTCGTTTAAAACAAATATAGTTTAAATCTTGGATTATTCATAACTAATTATGTACTTATATATAAATTATGGAAATTTTTGTAAAAATAAATTAAATTATGGAGAATTTTATAAAAATATTTTCAGAAATTTTATGATTAGTTATCCATTTATAAAAATTCATTTAATGTGTTATAATTAAGTAATAAATAGCCCGTTTATACCAAACGACATCCGAAAAATCCGATAATTTTTCCAAGTGGTCTCAATATAAGTACATATCCCCTGCAAAATCTCCAGAATCTAACCCTTTGTTCAAAATGCCTTTTTGCGCGTTTTTCAGTTATTAAAACTCGGTTAAAACACAATTGCACAAATAATACTTAGACATCTCCAAAGGTTCTCAAACTTTACCAGTGATCGTAATATAGCATTTATGGGTTCCAAACAAAATTTCATAATTTTTCATGAAGTTTAATTATTTTTCCCAAATAAACGGTAATAAATTCGCCAAATATTCTTCGTTTATCTAAAAATTACCAAATTTGAACAGAGACTCATTTAAATGATCCCTAATGTCCCTGAAAATTTTCAAAAGCTAACAACAATAACGTCAAAACCTAATACTAAACAGCCCCTAAACGAGTAATACGGCATTACCTTGTCTGTTTTCGATGGTTTTTGATAACTTAAACGACTCTCCGGGCCTTGGGTTGAAAACTCAGTGTATCTACATATCATATAACATCAAACCAAGCATAAATCATCCATTGAAAAGCCTTGTTAACTAGGGTTTCGGTTTTGGTATCAAACCGAACTTTCAAACCGTAAAAACGTTGTATTCATGTTCTAATCCGTGTTTTTAACCAAAAATCAAGTTTAACATCAAAACATGATTTTACTTGATTTTTATGGTTTTTGGATGGTTAAACATGTTTAATACTAATCAAGAACTAATTTTCTATGTTTAAATCTTACTAAACAAGTTTCAAATCTTCATCAATTTAATGTTTACCTTTAGGGTTTTGGAAGGGATGATGCAGAACTCAGCTGTGATTTCTTATCTAGGTTGAAGTTTGTGTGAAAATATCAAGTAGCAAGCTTGTATAACAAGCCTTATACAAGGGGTCCCACCCCATTTTTTGTGGTCGGCCCATAAAGGGGCCCATTGGGCCTCCTTTTGGCCCATTAATGCCTCGGTTTCCATGCCATGCGTAAATATCGGTCCAAAATTTAATTCGGATTCTGTTTTTCGCAAGAAAACTAGTTCGAGTGCGAAAAACAGCGCGAAAACGAGTGTTTTTCAGCATATTTTTGTAAAATAAGAAAATCGTACTGACTCGTTGTAAAAATCCAAAATATTTTCACGGATTGCTTAGAACATGTCATATAAGTGTTTTATAAATCTTTTTCGGTTTAACGGATGCTACGATGCTCGTTTTGATGTTAACGATTGCGTTTAAACTTATAGCGTAACAATAAACGAAACCTTTTTCGTTTAAAGAGTTTTAAACGTACTGGGGCCAAAATATCAATTTGTTAACCTCTACAATATATCTACAACTCGTATATGACCCCTCAGTATATATACGGGTCATAATTAGTTTCGGTCGGTTACTCGTTTAAGCACTACGAATTAACCGATTTATCGTTTACTTGTTACGTAGTGAATATAGTATACCTCGTTTTGTCACGAATGTCACAGTATACACGCCGTCCTATATACGCGGTCCTTACACGCTTCCCAAGGCACGAATTAGACTAATTCGTTTGAATTTGAACTAACGAATCAGCTAATTCGTTAGTCAAGCTGAACACGTGGTATAGCGAATTAGACTTGATTCGTGTCTGGATTTGTTAAATATGTATAACGAACTAGATGTGTTTCGTTACAGAGCGCGGAAGCGAATTAGATGAACGAACTAGAGTGTAGTTCGTTAAAAAACACCTTAATTCGTTATCCATAATTAACGAATTAAACATTATTTAATTTTTAACTTTAAATAAAATAAATAAATCAAATAAATAAAACAATTTAAATTAACAATAACTTAAATGGATTATCGAGAACCTTTATCTTGATTAACGGTTCAATTAAAGCACAGAATATCAGAAACTATCAGCCTCTAATCTCGATTCAAGCTTAATTTGATTTTTGCCATATCATCCCAACTTGACTTAAACCATTATAATGGTGTTCAAAATTTGATTTTTTATAGAAATTCATGAGCAATGCATTGATTTTCTGTTACTATGAGTGAATATGCACGAGTCCATCTGTCGGCTTACATACATTGTATCCCCTGGGGTCCGTTTCTTAATGGTATTAAGACGCGCGCAAGGGAGGAACAATGTATGACTAACGGCGGATTTTGATCAAGTCAGTAATTTGAATTTGTACGAAGTACAGCAGTGATCAAATTTAATGACTTTGGGTTTGCTCTAAAAGTGAGTGAAATATTCATGCATGTGAATACCTAGATGATTAAGCCACATAAAGAATCACAGTGTGCAGAACCTCAAAGCTTGTTATATGCTTTATTTTATTTTTAGGTGATCAAACAAACATAAGGCTTGAGTATGATTAGGTTATTACATTTATGCCATTCTCACCGAGACTTTTCCAGAGACTAACACCTCTTTCAATTTGGCATTTCTTTATGTTTATATCACATACTTTACTCTACTTGTTTGTTTTAAGACCTACCAATGCAATTAAGCACACAGTCTTTTAAGCTTACTTCTTGCTGGACTTGGAGTCAAGATAGTCAATGTACTATCATTTTCTCTTTTTGCTTCAAAAACTCAAAATTTTGAGGAGCAAAAAATAAAGATAAATTTAATCGCCCCAGTTAACTTAAGTCAATAAATAAATGGCTAACCTATCAATTCAACAAGTGAATAATAGGACCAAGACATGCAAGCATGCTTTACAAACTTAAATAACTGACATAATTTTTAGCGAGAAATAATCTAAAAACGCATAACAAACGCCTCAACTATTTTCCTTATCAGGTAAATGGCTATCCTGAAGATTTACAAGTAAATATCAGGACCAAACATATAAAAATATATGTCCTTCAAATGTAGATAATTGACATAATTTTCAGCGAACACATGCAAAAATCTTTTTGGTTTTTCTCTATACATACATAAAAAACACAATCTTTTTGTCTTTTTCAAATTTCTTATAAACAAAACAAACTTCACAAACTTTTTGAAATTCGGATTTTTCTGTACAAACTGAAATCACAATCTTTTTGGATTTTCAAAATTTTAAAATGCTTTCAATTTTTCAAAATATTTTAAGGAAAACATTAAAGAAAGAAATCACAATATTTTTGATTTTATAAATTTTTTAATGTTTTTGGGTTTTAACTATACAAACGAAAAGCACAATCTTTTTGTATTTTCTAGTATTTCACCCCTTAAAACCAAAATAAATTTTAAAAGAAAAATTGATAGAAAATGAAGATAGTCATCCTTGTTTAAGGATATCAGCGAGGGTCTTCAATCCATTTAAACCAAACAAAAAATGAAAACGCATTTTTTCAAAGGCTTTGGTAAATAGATCGGCTTTCTGAAAGTCAGTATGTACTTTCTCAAGATCAATCAACTTCTTCTCAAAGCAATCCCGTATAAAATGATATCGAATTTCGATATGTTTTGTTTTTGAATGTTGTACGGGATTCTTTGTGATAGAAATTGCAGCAGAATTATCAATCAAAATAGGAGTAGTAAGAAACTTCAAACCGTAGTCGCGAAGATGTTGTTGTATCCACAAAACCTGGGAACAGCAACTCGAGGCAGCAACATACTCAGCTTCGGCGGTTGAAGTGGAGACCGTTGTTTGCTTCTTACACTGCCAGGAAACAAGCCGGTTTCCCAAAAATTGACATCCTGCAGTTGTTAATTTGAAGTTGATCTTGCAACCTTCATAGTCCGAGTCTGAGAAGGCAGTAAGCTCAAAGTGATCGTCCTTGGGGTACCACAAACCGATGTCTGGTTTTCCCCTCAGATACTGAAGTATTCGCTTAACCGCAGCTAGGTGAGTCACTCGGGGACTTGCTTGAAACCTAGCACAAAGACAAACAGCAAACATAATGTCAGGGCGAGAAGCCGTTAGATACATTAAAGAACCGATCATGGCACGATAGAGGGTAGGATCAACGGTATCCTCCAATTCATCCGGTGATAAATTGTGACCCACGGGGAGAGGAGTAGAAGGGATTTTTCTGGCATATATCTTAAATCAGCTCAAGACATCGTTCACATACTTGGTCTGGTGAATCAAAATTCCGTTTGTAGACTGGGGAACTTGCAACCCTAGAAAGAAATTCATCTCTCCCATCGAGCTCATTTCGAACTTTGTTTGCATGGACATCTCGAACTCCTTACACAACGAGTCGTTTGTAGACCCAAAGATAATGTCGTCGAAATAAATCTGGACTAGAAGAAGATCATCACCAACAGTCTTATGAAATAAAGTGCAGTCAACAGTTCCTCGTTTGAAGCCGTTATCAGTTAGATGGTCGGCGAGCGTTCCATACCAAGCTCTCTGGGCTTGATGTAGACAATACAGGGCCTTGTTTAATCGGTAAACACGGTCCGGATAATCAGGATCTTCAAAACCAGGAGGCTGTAAAACAAACACTTCCTCGTGTAGTTCACCATTGAGAAAAGCACTTTTAACATCCATTTGATAAACCTTTATATTCTTATAAGCAGCATACACCAGAAAGATTCGAATCGACTCTAATCTTGCAACTGGTGCATACACTTCAGTATAATCAATACCCTCTTGCTGATGAAAACCTTGCACCACTAAACGTGCTTTGTTTCTGACAATCACCCCTCGATCGTCTTTCTTACACTTAAATACCCACTTAGTCGGAATAGCTTTCTTGACTCTAGCAGGTTTGTCGATTAAATCCCAAACACCCAAACATGTAAATTGTTGTAATTCTTCTTTCATAGCTTCTACCCAAGACGGATCTTGAAGAGCCATACGAGGCGTTGTTGGCTCAACTTGGGATAGAAAGCAAGTGAATTTAGCAACATTTACAATTCCAGAGGAATGTAAATTCGCATAAGCACACAATACGTTATTCTCACTTGACGAAGCAACTTGATGACGTGTTTGAACACCCACATCAAGTTCTCCAATGATGTTCTCCTGTGGATGATATCCATAAATCCGAAGAGTGGGATTCTCAGGAACAACAACATTATCAAATAAATTAGTGTAAAGTTCTCCAAGCTCAGGAGTTGAAACATCACTGTCAAATACGACAGAAAGTAAATTGTTTAAAGCACACATAATAAAGTCATAAAATACGACCAAACCATGCCCATGCCCATGCCCAACCTACCTGTGCTGCCAATCATCAGTTACCCGTGTCCGGGTCAAATGGTCCCCACTGCCTGTCCACGCGATAGCCCAATCGATCAATCTCTCGCCTCGTCTTTGCGTATTCGGCTGCTCGTTGTGCATCTGAGGCAGCCATCTGCTCTATAATCCTGTTAAATGAGGCTGTAGTGTTAGCTGAGAACTGATCAATTAGTCCATATATACCCTCGAAAGAGTATCGGCTATCGTGTGACGAACTGGGGACGGCCCCTGATGAAGATGGGTCTCCTCTCTGACGGTAAGTGCGGCGGCGACTCTGTCTGGGTGGTGATGTCCTTCTTCTCTCGGGCACATCCTGTATCATCATCTCTGTCAGGTCTTCCGGATCCCAAACCTGGTTGTACTTATCACAAAACCTCCACACATTCGGGTCAATTTGCTGAACCATTTGCATGCTTTCACAGTAATCAAGGTTGAGAGCTATCGGGCCTGGGCTTGGAGTTCCTTCTGTATCCACACCATAGGCCTCATAAAGGTTGCGGATCCAAGGACCAGGACCACCGAAGACCGGGATATTTCCTCGAGCACTTGCATTTGTCACGAAGAGTTTGCAGAATAGCATCGTGATATTGCATGATATGTCGTTCTTCATGCAGTACAATGCCCAAAGATCCCTCAGGTTGGCAACCCCTTCACTCTGACCTCGAGCCGTGATGGTGTGACTGAGCAAACGGTGGATGTACCTCATGAGTGGGTCACGCAGTGCAGTGCTTTTTGAAACGCTTGCCTTATACTCTGTTGTACCATAACTCAACTGTTCCCAAGCCTCTGCCCTTTTGTCACCTGCTTCAGCTTCATCATCATCACCTTCATCTGTAAATGTTGTTTTAGCGTCAAACCAGATGTCTGAGTCAGTTTCCTCGGTCGTGTCAATTCCTAAATCAATTCCCAGCTGGGTGACAGAAGTTGTATGCCATGTACCCCCACATCGAAACTCGATTGCCTCTTCATCCCACATGTCAAACTTCTTCTTTTTTATATTGAAAGAGGCCAAGAATTCCTTTGTCAGTTCTGTCACCGCTTCCCCTGTTTGACCAAAAACCCGTCTCCATGGTCCTCATACAATGTTCTCATAACGGTTCCATTGGTTGACGTGTCTCAGAGTGTCTTCACATGCATAGAAGTTAGCTTCTGGATACCTTTAGTTAAGATGAGTTAATCTTGCATTAGCTTGTCTGTCCCTTGTTTTGCGGTTTGGGAAGACTAGAAATGCATGAACATGCTCTCCATACTCGGCCATCTACAATTTACATCCGAATTAGTCAAATTTCTAAAAAAAATTTCAATTTCCTGGAACAGAGAGCAAAGCACGGCGGCGTGCTTTAAAAAGCACGGCACCGTGCTGTTGCCACTGTTTCAGTTTCCTTTGATTTTGACTTTTGGTTGACCATGGTTCGTGATATTTTGGGCACGACTCGTGTTTTTAATACTGACTTCTACCATATTCAGATTTGAACCCTCGTTTCTAACCGGTTATAACAATTAGGTTTATTGGTTTGTCGGGTGTTTATGTCAAGACCCAAAACCCGAATTGTCCCTTTCAATTAAACCTTAACCATCAAACATTCAATAATCTATTCATCTTATACTAGCAAAATAACCCATATCCTTTTCTGGTTTAGACCTGATTTGATCGATTCGAGAGATTTTAGGGTTAAACTAAACCTAGAATGACGAATTTGAACAATTCAATTGTTAAATTAACATACCTTAGGTTTTGAATTGAAGATTCGATGAATAAATTAGTGAACTATTGGATGGTCGGCGGTTTTTTTGGTCCAGAAACATAGTGAATGTTAGGGTTGGTGGTTGGAAAAGGTTATTTTTTAAATAATTTAAAAGTCGTAACTGCACTGGGACCAAAAGCACGTCGCCGTGCTGCATGATGCAGACAGTATCCTTTTGATTTTTTTTTTGTTTTTCGAGCTGGTTCGTTTTTTAACTGGTTTTATTTTCTGGTTAGTTTGAGACAGTAATTAAAAATTCTAAACTTCATTAGAACATAAAACATAAAACATAAAAACAAAAACATAATTAAACATAGCGGAAATGAAAAGTACAACAACAATTCTTGATTCATAACACTAGCGGGATCAACTTCAACATGAGACAAAGTCAGAACTTCAACGACCATCATTCCCGAACAAGTCCTGGATGTGTGGTGGTGCTCGTTTGGCTTCCAAGAGCTTGGAGAGCTTTTTGTCGAGCTTAACGATTTCTCGGTTGAGAAATTTAGGCATGGAGTCCACATCTTTGTGGTGGCCATCCACAACATGGAAGTTTTCGAACCTCAGTAGTTCGACTTTGTTGATTAGCTCGATTACGCGAGCTTCGGTTTGAATGTTGCTTTCAACTTGGTCTTTCATGATGCATTGTAGCCTCATGACCTCTTCCTCAAGATTTGAGGAAGATTCATGTTGCTTGCCCTTCCTCATTGGTCTCCTTTCAACCTTCTTGCTTTCTATTTCAGTAATGTTGGGTTTGGTGTGAATGGAATAGCGAGTTTATGCATGCATTATATAGAGTCTGGAAAGTTGACACAGCCCCGTGATTATAGAAACACGGCCCCGTGCTTCTAGGGGAATAAATGTTTCTTATTAAGAGAATTGTACGGAGTCAGCGCGTATCATGCTGAAGATTCTGGGGTGACCACGGCCTCGTGCTTAGGGAAGCACGGCTTGTGCTTATTGTCACAGATGTTTTTCTTATAATTTATAGCAAAACGCAAGAGCTGGAATTCTTAGAATGATGTTTAGTATGATAATTTAGAAGTTTGGTCATCTAAAAACTACTTTCCACTAAAAGGTCCTAAAACAATTACGGGATAAGGCCGATTTTCCAAGAAATAAGAAAATATTCGGGTTAAGCCCGAAATCCTAACACATTGTGCATAATGCACTTGTTCACACATAAAAGCAGAAATTTAAGTATCCTATATTTCTCCGAAAGGCTCTCCTCCTCCGAATGGTCCTGGTGGTGGAAAGTACGTGAAACTAAGAACTTGAAACTGGAGTTGTTCATTGATGTCTCGTAGTTCCATTTTCATATTTTCCACTGATTCGGTGAGTTGAACGAGACGCATCTCAGCAAGGAGATTCATTTCGGTGAGTTCTTTAACGAGTTCTTGAAGTTTCAAGAGAAGCTCAGTTTTGGAAATATAGCGGGCATCATTTCTCGGGTGTCGGGAAACGGGGATTGCTTCACTCATCTCAGTTGGCATGTTGAATTTTCAGAGGCTATTGGTCTGGTTTTGGTTGGTGCAAGGAATGCAATGACACAAGGTGCCTTTTGTAGCCAACCAGCACCCCAAGCACGGCCCCGTGCTTTTGGAAGCACGACCCGTGTTTTTGTTCTAATAATTCTGTTACAAACCAGTCTGACTAAGATTTTTGCAACGAAGATGCCGGTCCGCAATTTTTGGCACGGGACCGTGCTTTTAGAAGCACGCCCCCGTGGTTTTAAATTTTTTTTATTTTTTTTGTTTATAATTATTTACAAGGTCTAGTTTTGTGAAGGTCTTGGCCAGACCTTGGTTTCTTTGATTTCTTATTTAGTGAGTTGGAGGGTTAATACCTCCAGAACTTCTTCAAATGGACCAGCGATATATGGCTTTAATCGATGTCCATTTACTTTGAACTTTTGGCCATTTGAATTTGAAATTTCAATTGTCCCATAGTCAAAAACTGATTCAACTATGTACGGACCTGTCCATCGAGATTTCAATTTTCCTGGAAAAAGACGTAGACGAGCGTTGTATAACAGCACACGGTCGCCGGTTTGAAATTTTTTGTTTCTTTTCAAATGGGTGTCGTGCAGGCGTTTAGTCTTTTCCTTGTAAGACCATGAATTTTCATAGGCCAATGTTCTTAGTTCCTCGAGCTCACGAATTTGATCTTCCCGATTTATGCCTGCGGATGTTAGATCAAAGTTTACTGCTCTGAGAGCCCAGGAGGCTTTGTGTTTTAATTCTACTGGTAGATGACATGCTTTCCCGTAAACGAGTTTGAAGGGTGTTGTTCCTATGAGGGTTTTTTAAGCCGTCCTGAGGGCCCACAAAGTGTCATCTAACTCTTTTGCCCAATTTACGATTCATTACTACAGTTCTTTCTAAAATCCTTTTAATTCCTCGATTCGAGACCTCCACTTGCCTGCTAGTCTGAGGGTGATATGGTGTTGCCAGTCGGTGGTGAACCCCATATCGTGCTAAGACCTTGTTCATTAGAGTGTTACAGAAGTGGGTACCTCTGCCGCTGATTAGGGCCTTGGGAGTGCCGAATCGTGAAAATAACCTTTTCAGAAATCTTACAACTACTCGAGCGTAGTTAGTGGGAAGAGCTTGTTCCTCTACCCATTTAGATACGTAATCGACTGCTACAAGGATGTATTTATTTCTGAATGAGTTAAGAAATTGGTCCATGAAATCTATTCCACTTACATCAAAGATCTCACAAATTTGAATACCCTTTTGAGCCATCTCATTTTTGGATGAGATGTTCCCGGCTCTTTGACAAGCATCGCATGCTTGGATCAAAGTATGTGTATCTTTGTATATGGTGGGCCAAAAAAATCCTGCATCAAACACTTTTCTGACCGTAGTGGCGGTACCGTGGTGTCCACCAGTTGGTCCTTCATGGCAGTGTTTGAGAATGTCTAAGGCCTCCTTGCCTGATACGCACCTACGAATAACTTGATCAGCGCCTATCCTAAACGAGTAAGCCCTTTTCTTAGGATTCTACAGGCTAGGTAGTTTGCGAAGTCGGCATACCAAGGACTTTTGTCTTTCTCCTCTATGACTACTTGGATATGCATGAGAACTTCATGTGGAAAATTATCATTGATGATTTCCTCGTGATGTTCTTCTGAAGCTGGGCATTCTAAGCGTGAGAGATGGTCTGCGGAGACATTCTCTGCTCCATTTTTGTCTTTGACTTCTATGTCGAAGTCTTGGAGTAGTATGATCCATCGGATAAGTCTGGGTTTGGTATCTTGTTTGTTGAAAAGGTAATGTATGGCGGCATGGTCGGTGTAAACTATGGTTTTGGAAAGAACTAGGTAGGATCTAAACTTTTCAAAGGCGAAAACTACTGCTAATAACTCTTTTTCTGTTGTGGTGTATTTTTCTTGTGCATCATTAAGACATTTACTAGCATAGTAAATTAGGTGAAAGTGTTTTTCTTTGCGTTGTCCGAGTACGGCTCCAACTGCAAAGTCACTTGCATCGCATATGATTTCGAATGGAAGGGTCCAATCGGGTGTAGTCATGATTGGTGCGTTGACAAGTTTATCATTTAATATGTTGAATGATTCAACACATTCTTCAGAGAAGTAATATCCCATCGAATCTTTGGGATATCCTACAAAGATACACTTAGTGGATCGACTTTCAAGTTTGTCTGGGGTGTAGATCTTAACGTAAGCCTCACAGCCCCATACCTTTAAATACGATAATGATGGAACCCTTCCATGCCATATTTCAAAGGGTGTCCTTTCCACTTTCTTGGTTGGTGCCATATTTAAAATATGGGCAGCAGAGATCAAATAGAAACCCCAAAATGATAGAGGTAATGTGCTTCTAACCATCATAGATCGAACCATATCCAATAGAGTTCGATTCCTCCTTTCGGACACACCATTATGTTGTGGTGTTCCAGGTGGAGTAAGTTGTGAGACAATCCCACAACTCCTGAGATGTTCTATAAACGCATCATTGAGGTATTCACCTCCTCTATCGGAACGTAGTACTTTGATTGTTTTGTTGAGTTAATTTTGTACTTCATTTTGGAAGACTTTGAACATTTCAAAGGCTTCATTCTTGTGTCTTAATAAGAACACATACCCATAGCGACTATAGTCGTCGGTAAAAGTAATGAAGTATCTTTCACCATTCCTTGTCATTGTCTTAAAAGGACCACATACATCCGAATGTATGATACCTAATAAGTCTTTCGCCCTTTCATTAGTTCCACTAAAGGGCTCCTTGGTCATCTTTCCCAATAAACAAGATTCACACTCATACAATGAATCATCATTTGATTTCAAAAGACCATTCTTTTGAAGTGTATGAATGCGATCCTTGTTTATGTGACCGGGACAGTGCCAAAGAAAAGTTTTACTCAAATCCAATTTGACTATTTTGGTGTTAGCTTGGTACAACGAGTTATCAATGGATGTATTATCATGAACCAGTTCATAAATGCCATTAAACGGAATTGCTTTAAAATAAAAGACATCATTCATGAATACATAAAAACCATTGTTTACAAACTTGAAATCATAACCAAATTGTCTTAATACAGAAACAGAGATAATATTCCCAGTCAAACTAGGAGTATACAGAATGTTTTTCAAAAGGACTTCCAAACCATTCGGAATCTTCAAAACATAATCTCTTCGGGCTTGGACGTCAACCTTTGCTCCATTGCCATGAAGAGACTTATATCTCCTTTCTTGTAATCACTTCTTCTTTTGAACCCCTGCAATGAATTGCAGATATGAGTTCCACATCCGGTATCCAATACCCATGTGTTAGAAGAAATAATATTAAGATCAATATGGATCATGAAAGTTGTACCTGAGGTTTGCCCCGCATCCCTCTTAGCTTTCAACTCTTTGAGATAGGTCGGACAATTTCTCATCCAGTGACCTATCTCCCCACAACCAAAGCACGGATCCTCAGCGCTAACCTTTAGCTTCTTAGGTTTGGGTTCCGCCTTTGCCTTGAATCCCTTCTTGACTTGCCCCTTACCAACGGCCACCTTTGCATTTGGTTCCGGGTGATGCCTCTTCTTTAAGCCACCCTCATTGATCGTGAGAACGGGTAAAGCCTTTTTACCCATTCCGGCTTCGGTTGTCTTAAGCATTGCGTGAAGCTCACCAATGCTTTTTTCCCATCCGTTCATGTTGTAATTCATAATGAATGTCTCAAACCTTTTAGTTAAGCCGCTTAGGATCAAATCCGTGGCTAACTCTTTTGAGATGGGACAGCTAAGCCGTTCAAGCCGATCAATGTTGCATTTCATCTTAAGTACATAAGATGAGACAGATTGGGTTTTCTCCATATGACATGCATGAAGTGCTCGAACCGTTTCGAAGCGCTCTACCCTAGCTTGAGTAAGGAACATTTTCATAAGTTGGGTGATCATGTCATACGCCCCATGATTCTCAAAATCCTTTTGGATCTCGGGAATCATTGTTCTCAACATGAGGCAAGAAACTTGCACCGAATCCTTGGTGTATTTCAACCAATCCGCATAGGCATCCAAGTTGTTGACATCGGGTTCATCGGGAATAGGATCGTCCAAAATATAGGACTTCTTCTCTTGCTTGAGAACAATTCTCAAGTCTCGATACCAGTCCATAAAGTTGTTAAAGTTTAGACGATCCTTGTCCAAAATGGATCTCAGTGATAGATTATGCACATGAGGGATAATAGCGTTCTGAGGATTGTTTGCGGCCATCTATAAAAGAATTTAACAAAGTTCAATTTAGTATTTTCGATATCAATAAATTTTAATCATTAAAACCCTTTAATGTCTCCGAGACAATTATTGATTAAAATCTAGAACCCAACGTTTCATCCAAGTAGTAGTTAGGTGACCTTTATCCCACTATTCGAATTAACAAGGTAGTCAACGTTTGACGATTGCAACCCTTTGCAACTTCTAGTTTTATGGGATCAGTTAAACATCATATGTTTAGTTGGCATGTTTAATCCCATCAACACCTTTGAACGCCATGTTTCAGTGACCCTATAACCATGGTTTCCAAATCAAGTCGTCCTACTTACACACACGTGTGAGTTTACACATACAAGTGGTTAGGTGAACCTCATCCCACAAGTATTGTAAAACCACCTCAAGATCACAAGTTTTCTTGAATGTGGTTAGGTGACCCTTACCCCACATCAAGTCTACAAGTGACTTAATTGTCGTATAAAAGGATGGTGTTCAACTTGTTTTTAAAAGGGATTTTAGTTTCAAAAATTCTAGATTGGAAAACTATTTAATGTACCTTCCATTTTGCATGCATTCAAATGTTTGGTACCTTTGAAAATCAATTTTCAAAATTCCTTTAAATAAAACCCATTTTATTATGAAATCATTAATAGTTAATAAAACCAATTTTATCACTTAATAATTTCAAAGGAATCACTTTTATGCTAGTTTTCGATTTTAATTTTTAACATCCAAACATGATAAAACAATAAACATAAATCAACCACACAAGCATAAAATATAAACACAAGTCCATAACCATAACCACCTAGAATGACAACACTTGTTGACCGAAACAAGTGTGCCAAAAGGTCTCTCCTAAGGGACGAGAATGACACAAGGCATGTGTCGGTGAACTCCCACTTGATCCCGCATCCATATGCTTCAAGTGTCTACTTTGTGTTGTGACTCTTCCACTTTATTTGGGCTTCCATTTAGGCTCCAAATTCAGCTCATAGCTTCCATGGGCCTCCAAGTTTGGGCTTTGGTCATTGGGCTAAAATCCCATCTTGGACTTTGAGGTCCATTAAGGCCCAAAACCAAAACCGTAACCTTTTTGCATCTTCTTTTACAAAAGAATATATCCTAATACATTTTTCTCTAATAAAAGAAATACAACTAATCGACTTATTATTACAAACCAATATGAAATAAATAAATAGATTACAAACCCAAATAAATGAATATTACAACCAAATTGAATATTGAATAAATCACAACACAAACACACATCCAAAGGTCATGGCTCGGTTATGAACATCCAAATGCACATCCAAATATGCAAGGTCTTAGAAGACCAAAATGGTTCCCCTCTTACCCATAAAACTTTCGTCCAAGATAAACAAAACCGAAAGTTTCGGGTATTGTCCAAACAAAATAATTAATCATCCATATGACTTAATTCTTCAAGATTATCACATGCATGTAAAGTATAACCTTGAGGAACCAAGGGGTAACCAAAAAAACAAAAAACTTTCGGCTATATGGTGAACCACACCATAAAACCCGAAAATTTTTAGATCTATGAAGCATGTATCCATATAAGCAGCTCTTGATACCATTGTTAGGTTTTAGCAAGATTATCAAAGTCCAAAATAACCATTTATTAAGGAAAACACAGCGGAAATAAGGTTTTAAATCTTGTTAACCATTACACATAAACCCGTTTATGTTAAACCCAATCCAGGATCCATATACAAATATGCATGCTATCAAAACACAACCATAGGGTGTTAACATAAATATACCTTCAAGTCTACGGATTTGAAGTATATGAATGATTGAATGACGAGCTTCCAATGGAGGAAACCTCAAGCTTGTATACCCGAACAAGCTCTAACAAACACCTTGGTTGCTAGGGTCCTAACACTTGATGCAAGAACAAAACCCTTTTTGTTCTTCTTCTTCCTAACGCAGGAAACCTATGGCTCCCTCAGTGCCCTTAAACGAATTGGGCTTGCAATCCAGGTAGTTCTTGAAAGTACACGTTCCAGTCGGACCTCCAGCTTGATTCTGAACATGTGCAGCTAGAGCTGCCGCCGCATGGTCATTCAATAAGGTCTGAAGTTCTGCTGCGGTTAAGTTGATGTTACCGCGACCGTGTCCAGCGTTTCTTCCAGCCATTTCCTAGAATCACAGCATAAAATGTTTGACATGAATTTTCGGTTTCATATGCAACACACCATACATGTAATAAAAAGAAAGGTAGGAAAGAAAAATAGAAGAAGCAAACATCACATCACAACCATATAATAATCCAAATAATAATTCATGATTAAAACCATTGTATTCGCTACAAAGTATTTAAACCAATCCTTAAAATCATAGAAAATAATAGTTTGGATGGAGACAACCCCTGCATCTAGGTGTTATCATCCTTAGATGTCATCGTCTGAGGACACCTCTGAGTGTGCCTCTGGCTCAGCCGGTTCTTCCTCCGGTTCCTGCTCGGGATCTTCCTCGGGATCCTCCTCAGGTTCCTCTTTAGGATCCTCCTCGGGTTCCTCTTCAGGCTCTGCCTCAGGTCCTGCTGCGTTCTGAGCAATTTGCATATGTAAGACATCGCAACGCTCTAGAGCTATCTCTGTCATCTCTGCTTGCATTTTTCTCATAATCTTCATCTGCTGATCGTTAGCATCTTGCATTCCCTTCATAGTCGTTTTCAGGCGGGA
This sequence comes from Bidens hawaiensis, assembly GCF_021521415.1. Classification (NCBI taxonomy): domain Eukaryota; kingdom Viridiplantae; phylum Streptophyta; class Magnoliopsida; order Asterales; family Asteraceae; genus Bidens; species Bidens hawaiensis. The sequence goes on along the minus strand of NW_027496233.1, from coordinate 1,781 downwards.
AATTTCCTCCCTAGCCTCGGTTCCATATCTTATCAATCCGGGAATGTCCGCTCTCGCCGAGCGCATAAAACCCATGTCACGCTCTAAACAAGAAACAACAGCTGCGAGAACTCGCTCTACAGGTTCAGTTATGGGTGGTAGGGTATTGGGGTAAGCAGGACGACTTGGGTGAGGTAGCGGGGGAACTTGTTCGCGATAAACCATACGTCTAATCAGACTCGGGTACCAATCCCAGCTAACGTCGTCGTCGTACATGCCTCCAGACAGGCGATACCTCTTCGGGGCAGGGGCTTCTAGTTCCAGGACTACTCGGGGTGGCGATGAGGTAGGTAGCTGCGGTTCCTTTCCATGAGCATGAGTCATCTGATCAGATGATGATGATGGTGGCGTCGACATCCCTACAGGTAAGCCGTGTATCCGCGCGTATGAGTGAATGAGGTAAAGAGATATGATAACGAAAGACTACACAAACTATGTATGCAGTGCATATAATTATAACTAATGGGTCGTTGCGGTTATAGTCTAGTATGCATGCAATTTCTAGTTCGCTATAACCAATGGCTCTGATACCAATCTGTCACACCCCCAAAATCCACTAACGGAGTTTTACCGTCAGAGGGTGTGAACTAACAGGATCGGAATCATTAATTATAATCAAAACATAAGTAAAGTTTTCAAACCACGAAAACATTAAAATGTAAATAAGTGCGGAAGCGTAAAACCATAAGCCAAGTGTTGCGTCACGCAGGACGACTTAAAAACCCAATTGATAATAACAGTTTAAAAATAAGTTTGCATAAACAAAAGCGTTCAAAGTAATGCATGATCCTATATCGCGCGCCCGCCTCGGCTACCTGAGAATAACATACTAAAAGTGTCAACACGGGGTTGGTGAGTTCACAAGTTTATATAAAATAAAGCGTTTGCGTTTGTGTTTTGCGTTTTGCGTTCAGCGTTTTGCGTTTAGCGTTTTGCGTTACCAGATAGTGTTAAATCAATTATATATCTATAGGTAGCTAGCCTATAAAGCAAGTATTACTAAGTGTTCGATACCGAAGCTGACTGTTTATCATGTGCCTTGCCACCGGGTATATCCCGACCATGGTAATGTGTTAGCCAAAATTACACCCACTCGACCTCCAGTCGAGCTTAGCGTTGGGTGGGGTTTGTCAAACCCAGTAGTACTACTCAACAGTGACTCGCTATTATCCAATACTAAACGGTTCGATGTGTGAAGGACTTCAGTTATTTCGTTTGCCACTTAGCCTTTACAAGTGATATATAATCTAATAACAAAATCTAAAAGTGTTTCGGAGTATGTATTCTCCCCCAAGTGAAAAGCGTTTAAAATAGTTAAAAGGGGAACGTGAAACTCACTGTTTGTGAAGAATTATAAAAAAACAAGTCACCCAAGTGATGCACGTCACAGGAAACCCTCACTAGCGTTCTAAAACAACAAGGAGATTTTCTAAGTGTTGGAACTATTATCGAGTCTCTAGACTCGGCACATAATTCCTATGCATAAAATACATTTCGTGTTTCGTATGTGAATTGTGTGTGTCTCAACAAGCACATTGGTGATACGTTACATGTGTGACAACTATTTACATATCATGTATTAATATTGTACATTACTAGCAATTATCCCCACAAGGGCAATTTGGTCAAAAGATAACAATTATCTAGCAACAAGCACGTTTCATGTATTTTCACAAAGTTCAGCAGCTAGTTTCATCAAGACAGAATTCTACTTGAAAGATTACTATATTCAATAGATCACA